>NW_027453861.1:496718-536718 GCF_040206685.1 Ascaphus truei
CCACTATAATTACAGTATAGCACAGTCCATCAGCGCTGTAACCACTCACTCCTCTCCCCACTATAATTACAGTATAGCACAGACCATCAGCGCTGTAACCACTCACTCCTCTCCCCACTATAATTACAGTATAGCACAGACCATCAGCGCTGTAACCACTCACTCCTCTCCCCACTATAATTACACTATAGCACAGTCCATCAGCGCTGTAACCACTCACTCCTCTCCCCACTATAATTACAGTATAGCACAGTCCATCAGCGCTGTAACCACTCACTCCTCTCCCACTATAATTACACTATAGCACAGTCCATCAGCGCTGTAACCACTCACTCCTCTCCCACTATAATTACAGTATAGCACAGTCCATCAGCGCTGTAACCACTCACTCCTCTCCCCACTATAATTACAATATAGCACAGTCCATCAGCGCTGTAACCACTCACTCCTCTCCCCACTATAATTACAGTATAGCACAGACCATCAGCGCTGTAACCACTCACTCCTCTCCCCACTATAATTACACTATAGCACAGTCCATCAGCGCTGTAACCACTCACTCCTCTCCCCACTATAATTACACTATAGCACAGACCATCAGCGCTGTAACCACTCACTCCTCTCCCCACTATAATTACAGTATAGCACAGACCATCAGCGCTGTAACCACTCACTCCTCTCCCCACTATAATTACACTATAGCACAGTCCATCAGCGCTGTAACCACTCACTCCTCTCCCCACTATAATTACAGTATAGCACAGACCATCAGCGCTGTAACCACTCACTCCTCTCCCCACTATAATTACACTATAGCACAGTCCATCAGCGCTGTAACCACTCACTCCTCTCCCCACTATAATTACAGTATAGCACAGACCATCAGCGCTGTAACCACTCACTCCTCTCCCCACTATAATTACAATATAGCACAGACCATCAGCGCTGTAACCACTCACTCCTCTCCCCACTATAATTACAGTATAGCACAGTCCATCAGCGCTGTAACCACTCACTCCTCTCCCCACTATAATTACAGTATAGCACAGTCCATCAGCGCTGTAACCACTCACTCCTCTCCCCACTATAATTACACTATAGCACAGTCCATCAGCGCTGTAACCACTCACTCCTCTCCCCACTATAATTACAATATAGCACAGTCCATCAGCGCTGTAACCACTCACTCCTCTCCCCACTATAATTACACTATAGCACAGTCCATCAGCGCTGTAACCACTCACTCCTCTCCCCACTATAATTACACTATAGCACAGTCCATCAGCGCTGTAACCACTCACTCCTCTCCCCACTATAATTACAATATAGCACAGACCATCAGCGCTGTAACCACTCACTCCTCTCCCCACTATAATTACAGTATAGCACAGTCCATCAGCGCTGTAACCACTCACTCCTCTCCCCACTATAATTACACTATAGCACAGTCCATCAGCGCTGTAACCACTCACTCCTCTCCCACTATAATTACACTATAGCACAGTCCATCAGCGCTGTAACCACTCACTCCTCTCCCCACTATAATTACACTATAGCACAGACCATCAGCGCTGTAACCACTCACTCCTCTCCCCACTATAATTACAATATAGCACAGTCCATCAGCGCTGTAACCACTCACTCCTCTCCCCACTATAATTACAATATAGCACAGACCATCAGCGCTGTAACCACTCACTCCTCTCCCCACTATAATTACAGTATAGCACAGTCCATCAGCGCTGTAACCACTCACTCCTCTCCCACTATAATTACAGTATAGCACAGTCCATCAGCGCTGTAACCACTCACTCCTCTCCCCACTATAATTACACTATAGCACAGTCCATCAGCGCTGTAACCACTCACTCCTCTCCCCACTATAATTACAGTATAGCACAGACCATCAGCGCTGTAACCACTCACTCCTCTCCCCACTATAATTACAGTATAGCACAGTCCATCAGCGCTGTAACCACTCACTCCTCTCCCCACTATAATTACAGTATAGCACAGACCATCAGCGCTGTAACCACTCACTCCTCTCCCCACTATAATTACAGTATAGCACAGTCCATCAGCGCTGTAACCACTCACTCCTCTCCCCACTATAATTACACTATAGCACAGTCCATCAGCGCTGTAACCACTCACTCCTCTCCCACTATAATTACACTATAGCACAGACCATCAGCGCTGTAACCACTCACTCCTCTCCCCACTATAATTACACTATAGCACAGTCCATCAGCGCTGTAACCACTCACTCCTCTCCCCACTATAATTACAGTATAGCACAGTCCATCAGCGCTGTAACCACTCACTCCTCTCCCCACTATAATTACACTATAGCACAGACCATCAGCGCTGTAACCACTCACTCCTCTCCCCACTATAATTACACTATAGCACAGTCCATCAGCGCTGTAACCACTCACTCCTCTCCCACTATAATTACACTATAGCACAGACCATCAGCGCTGTAACCACTCACTCCTCTCCCCACTATAATTACACTATAGCACAGTCCATCAGCGCTGTAACCACTCACTCCTCTCCCACTATAATTACAGTATAGCACAGACCATCAGCGCTGTAACCACTCACTCCTCTCCCCACTATAATTACACTATAGCACAGACCATCAGCGCTGTAACCACTCACTCCTCTCCCCACTATAATTACAGTATAGCACAGTCCATCAGCGCTGTAACCACTCACTCCTCTCCCACTATAATTACACTATAGCACCGTCCATCAGCGCTGTAACCACTCACTCCTCTCCCCACTATAATTACACTATAGCACAGTCCATCAGCGCAGTAACCACTCACTCCTCTCCCCACTATAATTACAGTATAGCACAGTCCATCAGCGCTGTAACCACTCACTCCTCTCCCCACTATAATTACACTATAGCACAGTCCATCAGCGCTGTAACCACTCACTCCTCTCCCACTATAATTACAATATAGCACAGTCCATCAGCGCTGTAACCACTCACTCCTCTCCCCACTATAATTACAATATAGCACAGTCCATCAGCGCTGTAACCACTCACTCCTCTCCCACTATAATTACACTATAGCACAGACCATCAGCGCTGTAACCACTCACTCCTCTCCCACTATAATTACAGTATAGCACAGTCCATCAGCGCTGTAACCACTCACTCCTCTCCCCACTATAATTACAGTATAGCACAGTCCATCAGCGCTGTAACCACTCACTCCTCTCCCCACTATAATTACACTATAGCACAGCCCATCAGCGCTGTAACCACTCACTCCTCTCCCCACTATAATTACAATATAGCACAGTCCATCAGCGCTGTAACCACTCACTCCTCTCCCCACTATAATTACAGTATAGCACAGTCCATCAGCGCTGTAACCACTCACTCCTCTCCCCACTATAATTACACTATAGCACAGACCATCAGCGCTGTAACCACTCACTCCTCTCCCCACTATAATTACAGTATAGCACAGTCCATCAGCGCTGTAACCACTCACTCCTCTCCCCACTATAATTACAGTATAGCACAGACTATCAGCGCTGTAACCACTCACTCCTCTCCCCACTATAATTACAGTATAGCACAGTCCATCAGCGCTGTAACCACTCACTCCTCTCCCACTATAATTACACTATAGCACCGTCCATCAGCGCTGTAACCACTCACTCCTCTCCCCACTATAATTACACTATAGCACAGTCCATCAGCGCTGTAACCACTCACTCCTCTCCCCACTATAATTACAGTATAGCACAGTCCATCAGCGCTGTAACCACTCACTCCTCTCCCACTATAATTACAATATAGCACAGTCCATCAGCGCTGTAACCACTCACTCCTCTCCCCACTATAATTACAATATAGCACAGTCCATCAGCGCTGTAACCACTCACTCCTCTCCCACTATAATTACACTATAGCACAGACCATCAGCGCTGTAACCACTCACTCCTCTCCCACTATAATTACAGTATAGCACAGTCCATCAGCGCTGTAACCACTCACTCCTCTCCCCACTATAATTACAGTATAGCACAGACCATCAGCGCTGTAACCACTCACTCCTCTCCCCACTATAATTACAGTATAGCACAGTCCATCAGCGCTGTAACCACTCACTCCTCTCCCCACTATAATTACAGTATAGCACAGACCATCAGCGCTGTAACCACTCACTCCTCTCCCCACTATAATTACAGTATAGCACAGTCCATCAGCGCTGTAACCACTCACTCCTCTCCCCACTATAATTACACTATAGCACAGTCCATCAGCGCTGTAACCACTCACTCCTCTCCCACTATAATTACACTATAGCACAGACCATCAGCGCTGTAACCACTCACTCCTCTCCCACTATAATTACAGTATAGCACAGTCCATCAGCGCTGTAACCACTCACTCCTCTCCCCACTATAATTACAGTATAGCACAGACCATCAGCGCTGTAACCACTCACTCCTCTCCCCACTATAATTACACTATAGCACAGTCCATCAGCGCTGTAACCACTCACTCCTCTCCCCACTATAATTACAATATAGCACAGTCCATCAGCGCTGTAACCACTCACTCCTCTCCCACTATAATTACAGTATAGCACAGTCCATCAGCGCTGTAACCACTCACTCCTCTCCCCACTATAATTACAGTATAGCACAGACCATCAGCGCTGTAACCACTCACTCCTCTCCCCACTATAATTACAGTATAGCACAGTCCATCAGCGCTGTAACCACTCACTCCTCTCCCACTATAATTACACTATAGCACCGTCCATCAGCGCTGTAACCACTCACTCCTCTCCCCACTATAATTACAGTATAGCACAGTCCATCAGCGCTGTAACCACTCACTCCTCTCCCCACTATAATTACAGTATAGCACAGTCCATCAGCGCTGTAACCACTCACTCCTCTACCCACTATAATTACACTATAGCACCGTCCATCAGCGCTGTAACCACTCACTCCTCTCCCCACTATAATTACACTATAGCACAGACCATCAGCGCTGTAACCACTCACTCCTCTCCCCACTATAATTACAGTATAGCACAGTCCATCAGCGCTGTAACCACTCACTCCTCTCCCCACTATAATTACACTATAGCACAGACCATCAGCGCTGTAACCACTCACTCCTCTCCCCACTATAATTACAGTATAGCACAGTCCATCAGCGCTGTAACCACTCACTCCTCTCCCACTATAATTACAGTATAGCACAGTCCATCAGCGCTGTAACCACTCACTCCTCTCCCCACTATAATTACACTATAGCACAGTCCATCAGCGCTGTAACCACTCACTCCTCTCCCCACTATAATTACAGTATAGCACAGACCATCAGCGCTGTAACCACTCACTCCTCTCCCCACTATAATTACAGTATAGCACAGTCCATCAGCGCTGTAACCACTCACTCCTCTCCCCACTATAATTACACTATAGCACAGACCATCAGCGCTGTAACCACTCACTCCTCTCCCCACTATAATTACAATATAGCACAGTCCATCAGCGCTGTAACCACTCACTCCTCTCCCCACTATAATTACAATATAGCACAGACCATCAGCGCTGTAACCACTCACTCCTCTCCCCACTATAATTACAGTATAGCACAGTCCATCAGCGCTGTAACCACTCACTCCTCTCCCACTATAATTACAGTATAGCACAGTCCATCAGCGCTGTAACCACTCACTCCTCTCCCCACTATAATTACACTATAGCACAGTCCATCAGCGCTGTAACCACTCACTCCTCTCCCCACTATAATTACAGTATAGCACAGACCATCAGCGCTGTAACCACTCACTCCTCTCCCCACTATAATTACAGTATAGCACAGTCCATCAGCGCTGTAACCACTCACTCCTCTCCCCACTATAATTACAGTATAGCACAGACCATCAGCGCTGTAACCACTCACTCCTCTCCCCACTATAATTACAGTATAGCACAGTCCATCAGCGCTGTAACCACTCACTCCTCTCCCACTATAATTACACTATAGCACAGTCCATCAGCGCTGTAACCACTCACTCCTCTCCCACTATAATTACACTATAGCACAGACCATCAGCGCTGTAACCACTCACTCCTCTCCCCACTATAATTACACTATAGCACAGTCCATCAGCGCTGTAACCACTCACTCCTCTCCCCACTATAATTACAGTATAGCACAGTCCATCAGCGCTGTAACCACTCACTCCTCTCCCCACTATAATTACACTATAGCACAGACCATCAGCGCTGTAACCACTCACTCCTCTCCCCACTATAATTACACTATAGCACAGTCCATCAGCGCTGTAACCACTCACTCCTCTCCCACTATAATTACACTATAGCACAGACCATCAGCGCTGTAACCACTCACTCCTCTCCCCACTATAATTACACTATAGCACAGTCCATCAGCGCTGTAACCACTCACTCCTCTCCCACTATAATTACAGTATAGCACAGACCATCAGCGCTGTAACCACTCACTCCTCTCCCCACTATAATTACACTATAGCACAGACCATCAGCGCTGTAACCACTCACTCCTCTCCCCACTATAATTACAGTATAGCACAGTCCATCAGCGCTGTAACCACTCACTCCTCTCCCACTATAATTACACTATAGCACCGTCCATCAGCGCTGTAACCACTCACTCCTCTCCCCACTATAATTACACTATAGCACAGTCCATCAGCGCAGTAACCACTCACTCCTCTCCCCACTATAATTACAGTATAGCACAGTCCATCAGCGCTGTAACCACTCACTCCTCTCCCCACTATAATTACACTATAGCACAGTCCATCAGCGCTGTAACCACTCACTCCTCTCCCACTATAATTACAATATAGCACAGTCCATCAGCGCTGTAACCACTCACTCCTCTCCCCACTATAATTACAATATAGCACAGTCCATCAGCGCTGTAACCACTCACTCCTCTCCCACTATAATTACACTATAGCACAGACCATCAGCGCTGTAACCACTCACTCCTCTCCCACTATAATTACAGTATAGCACAGTCCATCAGCGCTGTAACCACTCACTCCTCTCCCCACTATAATTACAGTATAGCACAGTCCATCAGCGCTGTAACCACTCACTCCTCTCCCCACTATAATTACACTATAGCACAGCCCATCAGCGCTGTAACCACTCACTCCTCTCCCCACTATAATTACAATATAGCACAGTCCATCAGCGCTGTAACCACTCACTCCTCTCCCCACTATAATTACAGTATAGCACAGTCCATCAGCGCTGTAACCACTCACTCCTCTCCCCACTATAATTACACTATAGCACAGACCATCAGCGCTGTAACCACTCACTCCTCTCCCCACTATAATTACAGTATAGCACAGTCCATCAGCGCTGTAACCACTCACTCCTCTCCCCACTATAATTACAGTATAGCACAGACTATCAGCGCTGTAACCACTCACTCCTCTCCCCACTATAATTACAGTATAGCACAGTCCATCAGCGCTGTAACCACTCACTCCTCTCCCACTATAATTACACTATAGCACCGTCCATCAGCGCTGTAACCACTCACTCCTCTCCCCACTATAATTACACTATAGCACAGTCCATCAGCGCTGTAACCACTCACTCCTCTCCCCACTATAATTACAGTATAGCACAGTCCATCAGCGCTGTAACCACTCACTCCTCTCCCACTATAATTACAATATAGCACAGTCCATCAGCGCTGTAACCACTCACTCCTCTCCCCACTATAATTACAATATAGCACAGTCCATCAGCGCTGTAACCACTCACTCCTCTCCCACTATAATTACACTATAGCACAGACCATCAGCGCTGTAACCACTCACTCCTCTCCCACTATAATTACAGTATAGCACAGTCCATCAGCGCTGTAACCACTCACTCCTCTCCCCACTATAATTACAGTATAGCACAGACCATCAGCGCTGTAACCACTCACTCCTCTCCCCACTATAATTACAGTATAGCACAGTCCATCAGCGCTGTAACCACTCACTCCTCTCCCCACTATAATTACAGTATAGCACAGACCATCAGCGCTGTAACCACTCACTCCTCTCCCCACTATAATTACAGTATAGCACAGTCCATCAGCGCTGTAACCACTCACTCCTCTCCCCACTATAATTACACTATAGCACCGTCCATCAGCGCTGTAACCACTCACTCCTCTCCCACTATAATTACACTATAGCACAGACCATCAGCGCTGTAACCACTCACTCCTCTCCCACTATAATTACAGTATAGCACAGTCCATCAGCGCTGTAACCACTCACTCCTCTCCCCACTATAATTACAGTATAGCACAGACCATCAGCGCTGTAACCACTCACTCCTCTCCCCACTATAATTACACTATAGCACAGTCCATCAGCGCTGTAACCACTCACTCCTCTCCCCACTATAATTACAATATAGCACAGTCCATCAGCGCTGTAACCACTCACTCCTCTCCCCACTATAATTACAGTATAGCACAGTCCATCAGCGCT
This sequence comes from Ascaphus truei, assembly GCF_040206685.1. Classification (NCBI taxonomy): domain Eukaryota; kingdom Metazoa; phylum Chordata; class Amphibia; order Anura; family Ascaphidae; genus Ascaphus; species Ascaphus truei. Next base: position 505,271 of record NW_027453861.1, read on the forward strand.
GTAACCACTCACTCCTCTCCCCACTATAATTACAGTATAGCACAGACCATCAGCGCTGTAACCACTCACTCCTCTCCCCACTATAATTACAGTATAGCACAGTCCATCAGCGCTGTAACCACTCACTCCTCTCCCCACTATAATTACACTATAGCACCGTCCATCAGCGCTGTAACCACTCACTCCTCTCCCCACTATAATTACAGTATAGCACAGTCCATCAGCGCTGTAACCACTCACTCCTCTCCCCACTATAATTACAGTATAGCACAGTCCATCAGCGCTGTAACCACTCACTCCTCTCCCCACTATAATTACACTATAGCACCGTCCATCAGCGCTGTAACCACTCACTCCTCTCCCCACTATAATTACACTATAGCACAGACCATCAGCACTGTAACCACTCACTCCTCTCCCCACTATAATTACAGTATAGCACAGTCCATCAGCGCTGTAACCACTCACTCCTCTCCCCACTATAATTACACTATAGCACAGACCATCAGCGCTGTAACCACTCACTCCTCTCCCCACTATAATTACAATATAGCACAGTCCATCAGCGCTGTAACCACTCACTCCTCTCCCCACTATAATTACAGTATAGCACAGACCATCAGCGCTGTAACCACTCACTCCTCTCCCCACTATAATTACAATATAGCACAGACCATCAGCGCTGTAACCACTCACTCCTCTCCCCACTATAATTACAGTATAGCACAGTCCATCAGCGCTGTAACCACTCACTCCTCTCCCACTATAATTACAGTATAGCACAGTCCATCAGCGCTGTAACCACTCACTCCTCTCCCCACTATAATTACACTATAGCACAGTCCATCAGCGCTGTAACCACTCACTCCTCTCCCCACTATAATTACAATATAGCACAGTCCATCAGCGCTGTAACCACTCACTCCTCTCCCCACTATAATTACACTATAGCTCAGTCCATCAGCGCTGTAACCACTCACTCCTCTCCCCACTATAATTACACTATAGCACAGTCCATCAGCGCTGTAACCACTCACTCCTCTCCCCACTATAATTACAATATAGCACAGACCATCAGCGCTGTAACCACTCACTCCTCTCCCCACTATAATTACAGTATAGCACAGTCCATCAGCGCTGTAACCACTCACTCCTCTCCCCACTATAATTACACTATAGCACAGTCCATCAGCGCTGTAACCACTCACTCCTCTCCCCACTATAATTACACTATAGCACAGTCCATCAGCGCTGTAACCACACACTCCTCTCCCCACTATAATTACACTATAGCACAGACCATCAGCGCTGTAACCACTCACTCCTCTCCCCACTATAATTACAATATAGCACAGTCCATCAGCGCTGTAACCACTCACTCCTCTCCCCACTATAATTACAATATAGCACAGACCATCAGCGCTGTAACCACTCACTCCTCTCCCCACTATAATTACAGTATAGCACAGTCCATCAGCGCTGTAACCACTCACTCCTCTCCCACTATAATTACAGTATAGCACAGTCCATCAGCGCTGTAACCACTCACTCCTCTCCCCACTATAATTACACTATAGCACAGTCCATCAGCGCTGTAACCACTCACTCCTCTCCCCACTATAATTACAGTATAGCACAGACCATCAGCGCTGTAACCACTCACTCCTCTCCCCACTATAATTACAGTATAGCACAGTCCATCAGCGCTGTAACCACTCACTCCTCTCCCCACTATAATTACAGTATAGCACAGACCATCAGCGCTGTAACCACTCACTCCTCTCCCCACTATAATTACAGTATAGCACAGTCCATCAGCGCTGTAACCACTCACTCCTCTCCCCACTATAATTACACTATAGCACAGTCCATCAGCGCTGTAACCACTCACTCCTCTCCCACTATAATTACACTATAGCACAGACCATCAGCGCTGTAACCACTCACTCCTCTCCCCACTATAATTACACTATAGCACAGTCCATCAGCGCTGTAACCACTCACTCCTCTCCCCACTATAATTACAGTATAGCACAGTCCATCAGCGCTGTAACCACTCACTCCTCTCCCCACTATAATTACACTATAGCACAGACCATCAGCGCTGTAACCACTCACTCCTCTCCCCACTATAATTACACTATAGCACAGTCCATCAGCGCTGTAACCACTCACTCCTCTCCCACTATAATTACACTATAGCACAGACCATCAGCGCTGTAACCACTCACTCCTCTCCCCACTATAATTACACTATAGCACAGTCCATCAGCGCTGTAACCACTCACTCCTCTCCCACTATAATTACAGTATAGCACAGACCATCAGCGCTGTAACCACTCACTCCTCTCCCCACTATAATTACACTATAGCACAGACCATCAGCGCTGTAACCACTCACTCCTCTCCCCACTATAATTACAGTATAGCACAGTCCATCAGCGCTGTAACCACTCACTCCTCTCCCACTATAATTACACTATAGCACCGTCCATCAGCGCTGTAACCACTCACTCCTCTCCCCACTATAATTACACTATAGCACAGTCCATCAGCGCTGTAACCACTCACTCCTCTCCCCACTATAATTACAGTATAGCACAGTCCATCAGCGCTGTAACCACTCACTCCTCTCCCCACTATAATTACACTATAGCACAGTCCATCAGCGCTGTAACCACTCACTCCTCTCCCACTATAATTACAATATAGCACAGTCCATCAGCGCTGTAACCACTCACTCCTCTCCCCACTATAATTACAATATAGCACAGTCCATCAGCGCTGTAACCACTCACTCCTCTCCCACTATAATTACACTATAGCACAGACCATCAGCGCTGTAACCACTCACTCCTCTCCCACTATAATTACAGTATAGCACAGTCCATCAGCGCTGTAACCACTCACTCCTCTCCCCACTATAATTACAGTATAGCACAGTCCATCAGCGCTGTAACCACTCACTCCTCTCCCCACTATAATTACACTATAGCACAGCCCATCAGCGCTGTAACCACTCACTCCTCTCCCCACTATAATTACAATATAGCACAGTCCATCAGCGCTGTAACCACTCACTCCTCTCCCCACTATAATTACAGTATAGCACAGTCCATCAGCGCTGTAACCACTCACTCCTCTCCCCACTATAATTACACTATAGCACAGACCATCAGCGCTGTAACCACTCACTCCTCTCCCCACTATAATTACAGTATAGCACAGTCCATCAGCGCTGTAACCACTCACTCCTCTCCCCACTATAATTACAGTATAGCACAGACCATCAGCGCTGTAACCACTCACTCCTCTCCCCACTATAATTACAGTATAGCACAGTCCATCAGCGCTGTAACCACTCACTCCTCTCCCACTATAATTACACTATAGCACCGTCCATCAGCGCTGTAACCACTCACTCCTCTCCCCACTATAATTACACTATAGCACAGTCCATCAGCGCTGTAACCACTCACTCCTCTCCCCACTATAATTACAGTATAGCACAGTCCATCAGCGCTGTAACCACTCACTCCTCTCCCACTATAATTACAATATAGCACAGTCCATCAGCGCTGTAACCACTCACTCCTCTCCCCACTATAATTACAATATAGCACAGTCCATCAGCGCTGTAACCACTCACTCCTCTCCCACTATAATTACACTATAGCACAGACCATCAGCGCTGTAACCACTCACTCCTCTCCCACTATAATTACAGTATAGCACAGTCCATCAGCGCTGTAACCACTCACTCCTCTCCCCACTATAATTACAGTATAGCACAGACCATCAGCGCTGTAACCACTCACTCCTCTCCCCACTATAATTACAGTATAGCACAGTCCATCAGCGCTGTAACCACTCACTCCTCTCCCCACTATAATTACAGTATAGCACAGACCATCAGCGCTGTAACCACTCACTCCTCTCCCCACTATAATTACAGTATAGCACAGTCCATCAGCGCTGTAACCACTCACTCCTCTCCCCACTATAATTACACTATAGCACCGTCCATCAGCGCTGTAACCACTCACTCCTCTCCCACTATAATTACACTATAGCACAGACCATCAGCGCTGTAACCACTCACTCCTCTCCCACTATAATTACAGTATAGCACAGTCCATCAGCGCTGTAACCACTCACTCCTCTCCCCACTATAATTACAGTATAGCACAGACCATCAGCGCTGTAACCACTCACTCCTCTCCCCACTATAATTACACTATAGCACAGTCCATCAGCGCTGTAACCACTCACTCCTCTCCCCACTATAATTACAATATAGCACAGTCCATCAGCGCTGTAACCACTCACTCCTCTCCCCACTATAATTACAGTATAGCACAGTCCATCAGCGCTGTTACCACTCACTCCTCTCCCCACTATAATTACAGTATAGCACAGACCATCAGCGCTGTAACCACTCACTCCTCTCCCCACTATAATTACAGTATAGCACAGTCCATCAGCGCTGTAACCACTCACTCCTCTCCCCACTATAATTACACTATAGCACCGTCCATCAGCGCTGTAACCACTCACTCCTCTCCCCACTATAATTACAGTATAGCACAGTCCATCAGCGCTGTAACCACTCACTCCTCTCCCCACTATAATTACAGTATAGCACAGTCCATCAGCGCTGTAACCACTCACTCCTCTCCCCACTATAATTACACTATAGCACCGTCCATCAGCGCTGTAACCACTCACTCCTCTCCCCACTATAATTACACTATAGCACAGACCATCAGCACTGTAACCACTCACTCCTCTCCCCACTATAATTACAGTATAGCACAGTCCATCAGCGCTGTAACCACTCACTCCTCTCCCCACTATAATTACACTATAGCACAGACCATCAGCGCTGTAACCACTCACTCCTCTCCCCACTATAATTACAGTATAGCACAGACCATCAGCGCTGTAACCACTCACTCCTCTCCCCACTATAATTACAGTATAGCACAGTCCATCAGCGCTGTAACCACTCACTCCTCTCCCCACTATAATTACACTATAGCACCGTCCATCAGCGCTGTAACCACTCACTCCTCTCCCCACTATAATTACAGTATAGCACAGTCCATCAGCGCTGTAACCACTCACTCCTCTCCCCACTATAATTACAGTATAGCACAGTCCATCAGCGCTGTAACCACTCACTCCTCTCCCCACTATAATTACACTATAGCACCGTCCATCAGCGCTGTAACCACTCACTCCTCTCCCCACTATAATTACACTATAGCACAGACCATCAGCACTGTAACCACTCACTCCTCTCCCCACTATAATTACAGTATAGCACAGTCCATCAGCGCTGTAACCACTCACTCCTCTCCCCACTATAATTACACTATAGCACAGACCATCAGCGCTGTAACCACTCACTCCTCTCCCCACTATAATTACAGTATAGCACAGACCATCAGCGCTGTAACCACTCACTCCTCTCCCCACTATAATTACAGTATAGCACAGTCCATCAGCGCTGTAACCACTCACTCCTCTCCCCACTATAATTACAGTATAGCACAGTCCATCAGCGCTGTAACCACTCACTCCTCTCCCCACTATAATTACAGTATAGCACAGTCCATCAGCGCTGTAACCACTCACTCCTCTCCCCACTATAATTACAGTATAGCACAGTCCATCAGCGCTGTAACCACTCACTCCTCTCCCCACTATAATTACACTATAGCACAGTCCATCAGCGCTGTAACCACTCACTCCTCTCCCCACTATAATTACAGTATAGCACAGACCATCAGCGCTGTAACCACTCACTCCTCTCCCCACTATAATTACACTATAGCACAGACCATCAGCGCTGTAACCACTCACTCCTCTCCCCACTATAATTACAGTATAGCACAGACCATCAGCGCTGTAACCACTCACTCCTCTCCCCACTATAATTACAGTATAGCACAGTCCATCAGCGCTGTAACCACTCACTCCTCTCCCACTATAATTACAGTATAGCACAGACCATCAGCGCTGTAACCACTCACTCCTCTCCCCACTATAATTACAGTATAGCACAGACCATCAGCGCTGTAAACACTCACTCCTCTCCCCACTATAATTACACTATAGCACAGTCCATCAGCGCTGTAACCACTCACTCCTCTCCCCACTATAATTACACTATAGCACAGTCCATCAGCGCTGTAACCACTCACTCCTCTCCCCACTATAATTACAGTATAGCACAGACCATCAGCGCTGTAACCACTCACTCCTCTCCCCACTATAATTACAATATAGCACAGACCATCAGCGCTGTAACCACTCACTTCTCTCCCACTATAATTACAATATAGCACAGTCCATCAGTAGGAATACACTGTCCGTGAGTGAATATTGTGTGTGTGTCACAGGTATATATCACTCCCTGCGGCTCTGAGTGTGTTCCTGCAGCACACCTTCACATCCCCTTATTGCTACACCAGCGGAGTCTCTCTATTGTTACTACACAGATCTATTTGCACTCTGTCACTTATATATGATTACAGCGTATCCCTCCTAATTGTGATTAGGGACACCATTGTGTGTGAGTGTCTGCAACCAACTGTGGATACAATGTGGCAGCTGTAATATCGCACAAATCTACCTTTAAACACGGGAATAACATGCCTGATAAGCGCTATTTGTTGAAATAGGTTTTAAGCTGTAACATTTCTTTTACGACGATAGTAAAGATGTATATTAGGGGAGATGGATCTCTCTGTGTGCGGCGATGTGACCTTCTATACCAGGAATAGCTTCTTTATCCTGCGGGGGGGATTAGGGGACATGGGGTCGCCCGTCTCTGTCACCGCTTTAGCTCTTTGCTCATACTGTATGTCTCGATTGTGAGGTTCGTGCTTTCGTGTGCGGTGTTAGGGCCGGCGGCCATCTTATATGTTACCCATACGTCTCTCTCTTACATACAGATATCTATCAGCACTTTAACAGTTCTCTCTGGGAAGTGAATGGGTTAAACTCGAGAATTATGGGGAAAACAACTGTGACTGACGTTAAAAACCTGAAATGTGACATATTCTCATACAAGAAACACACCTAGAAGTGCAGGAATGTGACTCTTCCAGTGTATAGCACGGTCAGGTTATACTCTGTATCACTGTATAATGCGGTCAGGTTATACTGTGTGTCAGTGTATAGCACGGTCAGGTTATACTCTGTGTCAGTGTATAGCACGGTCAGGTTATACTCTGTGTCAGTGTATAGCAGAGTCAGGTTATACTCTGTGTCAGTGTATAGTGCGGTCAGGTTATACTCTGTGTCAGTGTATAGCACGGTCAGGTTATACTCTGTGTCAGTGTATAGTGCGGTCAGGTTAAACTCTGTGACAGTGTACAGTATAGTGCCGTCAGGTTATACTCTGTGTCAATTTATAGTGCGGTCAGGTTATACTCTGTGTCAGTGTATAGCGCGGACAGGTTATACTCTGTGTCAGTGTATAGTGCGGACAGGTTATACTCTGTGTCAGTGTATAGCACGGTCAGGTTATACTCTGTGACAGTGTATAGTGCGGACAGGTTATACTCTGTGTCAGTGTATAGTGCAGTCAGGTTATACTCTGTGTCAGTGTATAGTGCGGTCAGGTATAGCACGGTCAGGTTATACTCTGTGTCAGTGTATAGTGCGGACAGGTTATACTCTGTGTCAGTGTATAGTGCGGACAGGTTATACTCTGTGTCAGTGTATAGTGCGGACAGGTTATACTCTGTCAGTGTATAGCACGGTCAGGTTATACTCGGTGACAGTGTAGAGTGTATAATGTGGGTGTGTAAATAACAAGCAGCGGTACTGTGTGCGTGTAAATAACAAGCAGCGGTACTTTGTGCGTGTAAATAACAAGCAGCGGTACTGTGGGTGTGTAAATAACAAGCAGCGGTGCTGTGTGCGTGTAAATAACAAGCAGCGGTGCTGTGGGTGTGTAAATAACATGCAGCGGTACAGTGGGTGTGTAAATAACAAGCAGTGGTACTGTGGGTGTGTAAATAACAAGCAGCGGTACTTTGGGAGTGTAAATAACAAGCAGCGGTACTGTGTGTGTGTAAATAACAAGCAGCGGTACTGTGGGTGTGTAAATAACAAGCAGCTGTACTGTGGGTGTGTAAATAACAAGCAGCTGTACTGTGGGTGTGTAAATAACAAGCAGCGGTACTGTGGGTGTGTAAATAACAAGCAGCGGTACTGTGTGGGTGTGTAAATAACAAGCAGCGGTACTGTGGGTGTGTAAATAACAAGCAGCGGTACTGTGAGTGTGTAAATAACAAGCAGCGGTACTGTGGGTGTGTAAATAACATGTAAAAGGGATAAAGGGGAATGTTACAGGCAGAAGAGGCTTTTCCCCTAATATCTCCGGAGATAATATACACATTAAATCATGGGACAGTAACCCCATTATTTCCTATGAACAGGACAGGTTTTATCCCTATGAAACGTAAATGTTTGGCAGATATCCGCACTACATATTATATGCTGCAGCATAACAAGAAAGGCAGGAATCACTGCACACAGCAGAATAACAGGAAAAGATAAACGCTCATTGGGAGGTGACACGATTAATAAGACTATCAGATATTATATTATTATCCCACGCGCCTTTAAAGCTGCCGTCCCGGGGGCGTGTCCAGGACGCCAACGAGGATGTTCGCGTGAGAGGAGAGCTCCGCCGACCCTCGCGCATAAACCTAACTAAAAGCGCCACCCCCCCTCCCAATTCCTGGCCCCAAAAGTGTTGCCCCCAACGAACCAGCTAAGCTGGCATGGCCGGCAAACAGAAAGCGCAGCCCGCTCACGGGGTAAAGAGCTTTTTTTCCCCGCCACAAAGGAGCACAGAAACAGCTCCGAAAATCCAAGATGGCGCCAGAACGATGAGCGCACGAGGCTCCAAACAACAGGCCGCAGACCGAGATCGGAGAGACACGACACGCTATGGTGCCTGCTCATTCCCGCAGACAGAGAGAGGCAGCACGGAGGGGAAGCTCCGCCCCCAGCCTCGCTATGGTGCCTGCTCACTCCCGCAGACAGAGAGAGGCAGCACGGAGGGGAAGCTCCGCCCCCAGCCTCGCTATGGTGCCTGCTCACTCCCGCAGACAGAGAGGCAGCACGGAGGGGAAGCTCCACCCCCAGCCTCGCTATGGTACCTGCTCACTCCCGCCGCAGACAGAGAGAGGCAGCACGGAGGGGACGCTCCGCCCCCAGCCTCGCTATGGTGCCTGCTCATTCCCGCAGACAGAGAGAGGCAGCACGGATGGGAAGCTCCGCCCCCAGCCTCGCTATGGTGCCTGCTCACTCCCGTAGACAGAGAGAGGCAGCACGGAGAAGAAGCTCTGCCCCCAGCCTCGCTATGGTGCCTGCTCACTCCCGCAGACAGAGAGGCAGCATGGAGGGGAAGCTCCGCCCCCAGCCTCGCTATGGTGCCTGCTCACTCCCGCCACAGACAGAGGCAGCACGGAGGAGAAGCTCCGCCCCCAGCCTCGCTATGGTACCTGCTCACTCCCGCTGCAGAGAGAGGCAGCACGGAGAAGAAGCTCTGCCCCCAGCCTTGCTATGGTGCCTGCTCACTCCCGCAGACAGAGAGGCAGCATGGAGGGGAAGCTCCGCCCCCAGCCTCGCTATGGTGCCTGCTCACTCCCGCCACAGACAGAGGCAGCACGGAGGAGAAGCTCCGCCCCCAGCCTCACTATGGTGCCTGCACCTGCGCCTCACGCAACCGCCCCCTATGCACCAACCCCCTACACAACCGCCCCTTACGCACCTCCACCTCACGCACCCGCCCCTTACCCGCCCCACACACCTGCGCCTCAAGCACCCGCCCCTGTGCTCTGCGCAGTGCTACTGCACCTACACCCATCAGCATCATTTTACCTACCAACACAGCGGCCGTAGAATACCTTGGTTTTGCCGCGACGGCGTGGCACCGGCACTATCAGCGCAGCCCGAGCTGTTCATTTAGAACGTATGAAGTACGAGTTTGCAAGTTAAATATCAGAATATTCGATGTTCTCCAAACATTGTTACAAGTGGTTTTTATAAGTAGCTGTTACTCTGTAATGTGTATTTTTTATCCGGCCGTATTGGGGACCGCAGGATACCATATTGTATGAGGCAGAACGGCGAATCAGCTTTCCGCTGGCGTCGCGTTCGTTTTTATTCCAACCAATAGGATTAGACTAGAGACTTTATCAGTGTAGGTAGCGGAGGTCCAATCACACTCCTGCCGAAGTTAGATTGTGACTAGCGAAACGCGTTGGGCGAACAGAGGAGGAAGCCGACGTGACCGGAAACTAGCGACGTCGCAGCGCTGCGGGGAGCTGAGTGCCATTCCAAGCGGCCGCTATCTGGAGAGACACCGGACAAACCAAAGAGCCAAGACCCCCTTCCGTATCTGAAACGGGTTACCATGGCAACACGAGGGTATATAACATTAGCAGTTACAGAGGCACGCCCACCCCCGATGAAGTTCCTGATGGAACGAAACGCGCGTCGGGGGATGATGACGTCACGGTCATCTACTTTGTAGCGCAACTGCAGCAAAGGTAGCGAGCCTCTCTGCCGTATTATAACCTCGTTGTATCCCGGTGTTTAGAAAGTTTAAATAAGACGTTGGGCCGACAAGGCCCCCACTAGCAGTGAGAATCCTGCGGCATTGAATTGTATCAGCTTCTTTGTCCTGCAGGGGGGGGATTAGGGGACTTGGGGTCGCCCGTCTCTGTGCCCCTGTGTTGGGGGGGGATTAGGGGACATGGGGTCGCCCGTCTCTGTCACCGCTTTAGCTCTTTGCTCATATGTCTCGCTTGTGCTTTCATGTGCGGTGTTAGGGCCGGCGGCCATCTTTTATGTTACCCATACGTCTCTCTCTTACATACAGATATCTATCAGCACTTAAACAGTCCTCTCTTGGAAGTGAATGGGTTAAACTCGAGAATTATGGGGAAAAACAACTGTGAGTGACGTTAAAACTCTTAAATGCGACATATTCTCATACAAGAAACACACCTAGAAGTGCAGGAATGTGACTCTTCCAGTGTATAGTATGTCATAATTGTACTTTAGAAAGAGAGTTGAGAGGGAGAGTGGGGTAGAGAGAGAGAGGGGGGGGAAGTGAGGGAGAGAAGGAGGGGGAGTGAGGCAGAGATGGAGAGAAAGGGGGGAGAAATAGAGAGGAGGGAGAAAGAGAGTTGAGAGGGAGAGAGAGGTAGACAGTCAGACACATAAAGAGACAGTGATTGACACTATGCGAGACAGACCCCCAGTACGAGATTGTTGGTGCAGGTTCGGAAGTTCTGGAAGTTCTCCTCCCCGACGCTACTGGACGCGTCCACCAGGAGATAGACGTTCAGGAGGCCGTCCTTCTGTATCTTTATAGTGCGGGCCAGGGAGACTGCAAGAGATAGCCGTGTGTGACAGATAGCTGTGAGCGGGTATGTGATAGATAGCTGTGTGAGTGACAGATAGCAGCTGTGTGTGTGGGGGATAGATTGTGTGCATGTGTGTGATAGATAGCTGTGTGTGATAGATTGTGTGGGTGTGTATGTGTTTGTGTGTGTGATAGATAGCTGTGTGCGCGTGTGTGTGGGATTGATAGTTGTGTGTATTGTATGTCTTTATTTACATAGCGCCAAAAGTGTACTCAGCGCTTCACAAAGAATGCAGTACAGGAAATTATAATTATACAATAAGTGCAGCAAAATCAGACAATGGGAAAGGAAATCCCTGCCCCGAAGAGCTTACACTCTATTAGGTATGGTGGGAGAGTTACAGAGACAGCAGGTGAGGGAGTAAGTGCTGTGTATGGCAGTGCTTGGTCACAATGGCTGGTAGGAGTGACTGAGTGTGGGACAGTAGCCATGAGGGCAGGCTATTGGGATGCTTGATTTGTGGGGTGAGATTTAAAGCTGCAGTTCAGACAATATCCTGCATGTGTTTTTTTAAATAAATCAGTTCTGTAGTAAGAAAAAATACTTTTAGCATTTTCTGTTTTAAAAACAACAACTTTGAAAGACCAATTTTCTTGTATTCTATTTTAACAGCCATTTGCTAAGGCCCCGCCCCTTCATGTCCTGTCACAAGCCCTGGCACACCCCTTTGTCAGCCCTGCCCTCCCTCTAGCACATGTCAGTGCAGGAGTGCTCATGAATATTCATGTAAAAATGAAAATGTGTGGTGCTTCTAAGAAAAACCTTCATAAATTTGAATAATTTGAATATTGATTTCATTTACACAAACTGTTCCTGAGATGAGATATTCATGAGCTTCCACTGACAGACTGAAGCAGAAGAAAAACAGATCCCTTCACTAATTATGTCACCAAATTTCGCCGATCAATACATGGAGAACGAATTGACTGGCAGCTATACAGTTCTTTAGGTAATTAGAGATTGCCCACATGAAACTATTGAAGTAAAAAAATAAATAAAAATAAAAAAAATTAAAAAGACAACTGCAGCTTTAAGGCTGGTCAGTGTTAAATGAAAAAGTTAACACCATTTACAGGGGAAGAGGTGGCAGGGAGGCGTGGGTGAGAGGGAGGTGGCAGGGAGGCGTGGGTGAGAGGGAGGTGGCAGGGAGGCATGGGTGAGAGGGAGGTGGCAGGGAGGCGTGGGTGAGAGCAGGTGTGTATGTCTGGCTTCAGGCTTAGGGAAGATCCCCAGCAGCAGGAAGGAGTATATAGAGGGTGTGAATAGAGGATTTGTGTGGGTGTTTTTTATTGAGCGGTAAAGAAGTTGTTGGGAGAGAGGTGTATAAATAATGGTGCAGTGGGGAGTGGGGATGTTGTAGAGAACAGAAATGCTCACAAAGGAGTGAGGAAACAGTAAACAGAAAAAGAAATAGGGAGGGCATAGTGAGATGCAGGAGGGAGGGCATAGTGAGATGCAGGAGGGAGGGCATCGTGAGATGCAGGAGGGGGGGCATAGTGAGATGCAGGAGGGAGGGCATAGTGAGATGCAGGAGGGAGGGCATAGTGAGATACAGGAGGAGAGAGTTCCCAGGTACTGGAGGATAAAAGTGTACAACTAAATCACAGATGTTAAAAGTAAATGTCTCACATTTGCAACGTTGTAATGCAGAGTCCAGATCTTCCTCCAATTTCAACTCCAAAATGAACTCTTGTAGACACTTTTGATGTACACTTATGATGTGACGCTTTGATGTTACACAGCCTTCCAGTGTATAGCACGGTCAGGTTATACTCTGTGACAGTGTATAGTGCGGTCAGGTTATTAAAGGCTTTATGCGCCGCCCCTCCTTTGTGACGCTAAACCAAATAATGGAGACCACACAATGTTGGAAGAAAAGGTCACAGCTTTATTTTAACACCCGCTGTTAAAATCCTACCAGCCTGCCCGCCAGCCAAGTATGCTCCATGCAAAATGGGGGGGAGGGGGAGATCCCTGCCGACAGCCAGCAATTGGCCCGCTCCCTCCCCCAGCCCGTATCATGTGCATGGGAGGGAGATCCCTGCCGACAGCCAGCAATCGGCCCGCTCCCTCCCCCCGCCCGTATCATGTGCATGGGGGGGAGATCCCTGCCGACAGCCAGCAATCGGCCCGCTCCCTCCCCCCGCCCGTATCATGTGCATGGGAGGGAGATCCCTGCCGACAGCCAGCAATCGGCCCGCTCCCTCCCCCCGCCCGTATCATGTGCATGGGGGGGAGATCCCTGCCGACAGCCAGCAATCGGCCCGCTCCCTCCCCCCGCCCGTATCATGTGCATGGGGGGGAGATCCCTGCCGACAGCCAGCAATTGGCCCGCTCCCTCCCCCAGCCCGTATCATGTGCATGGGGGGGGGGGAGATCCCTGCCGACAGCCAGCAATTGGCCCGCTCCCTCCCCCCGCCCGTATCATGTGCATGGGAGGGAGATCCCTGCCGACAGCCAGCAATTGGCCCGCTCCCTCCCTCCGCCCAAAAGCACTGTAAAATGGGAGGGGGAGATCCTCATTCAGCCGATGTTGGGCTGCTTCCCTCCCCCTCCCGCCCCTAGGGTCAGCTTAGGCCCAGCCCTAAAGCTGGCGCCCAGCCTTTTACCAGCGTTGATTGGGCATAGGCCGGCCCGGCCCTACAGCCGGCGCCTCCAGCCTGCCGCGCTGTTCTAGGGGCTCCAGCTGACAGGCGGACCCTAAAGTCCTCGCCCGTTCTCCGTCTCCTGAGCTTGGCTGGCGCGGCAGCTCCGCCTCCCGGAGGCCCCTCTGCCGGGCACTGGCTACCCTGGGGCCGACACGCCCACCCAAAGCTGCGACCTCTGATCTTAATTCTTCCCGCAAAAAACCCTTGATGTTACTTAAGAACACCTCCACCCCCTGTGGCGATAGATGCACACAGTCCCTTCTGCGCCAGCTGCACTCCTTGGTGTCAGTCTCTCTGCGCTTTAAGAGTTTTACCGCCGTATAGGATGAATTTTGCCCGTGGCCTTATTTACCTTCCTCCTAGCTTTCTCTTTCCGTGGCCCCTTTTATAATTTGCTTTGGAATAATTACAGACCAAATGATTAAAACCTCACTCCACGGCGCCTTCGAGCGGGCACATTCCTGCTGTAACCGATAAATCATCTCTAGTGTTTTGTTGTTGGCTGGGTCGTTCCCCACGAGGTGTAGCAAACTAACATCCGGTTTCACCTGAAATTCTGCTCACTCCTTGTCCAGAGCCGGTTACAGATCAACCAAGCACCTTCCTCTCTTCTCAAGCCAACGCCAATTCACCCCCTCCCCCGTACACCACAGCTGCTGGCCGCACCGCTGATCCTTCGCCCATATGTGCGCCCACTGAACGAAGGAATGTCCCATGATCCACACTTCCAGGGTCTTTTGTGCAGCTGTCTCCTGAGAGGGAATAACATGTTAATCTTCTTGGCTCCGCACGTTGCTGTGCCCTTAGGCCCTGATGTAACCCCCTATAGGCGCTGGGTTTCCACCTCCCCGGTTTCCACATTTGGTCCGGCATACAGCCGTTCTCAGCTACCGCTGTTGCGGCACCAATTCTAAAGCAATGGGTAACAAATACACTGGGATCCATCCCCCTTAGCAGCAAGGCACCACCTAAAACGCTTTGAAATTGGTACCTTGTGAGTGGTGTTGCGTCCCGATGGATGATGAAATTGCTCCCAACCTTGGGCCTGTGCCTTACGTACCCCTTACTCAACGCCACTGGGCAAACTTCCGTTATCCTCTATAGTGAGGTGGACCCACGCTCCCCTTCCCGCTTGGTCGGTTTTAGACCTGTGAATCTTGCATACCACTGACGTAGCATTGAGAATCATGCTCGCGAAAAACAAGCCCGAACCCTGGATTGTTTAAGATGCCGCCACTAGCTCGCCAACCCTGGAGGCACCAAGAAAGCCACGGCAAATACTACTCTGAACAGTTCCCTTTTCCGCTGTACTGAAACATGGCTCTTTTGCTGCCATCATCAATACCTTGAAAAAGAACGCTGTGACGTTCGAAACGCGTTGGATGGGTCTTTTGTCACATTAAAGTGCCCTTTTATTTATTTATTTTTGAATCTGGGTCCTTCCTGCTCCGTTTTTGCTAGTGCGCTTTTGTTCTCCATTTTCCTGTTATACTGCATATCTGTAGCTGCACAGCCTGCCTGCCTACCACTCCTAGGATGTGAGTATTGCTTATGTTCAGGGGAACCTGCCAATGAGACTGAGGGTGAGTGGGCTTGTACCCTCTACCACCTGTCTTCAGGAGGATAGTACCCATACTATTGCATACAGTATTAAGAACTATATCCTATCATTTTATATACCTTGGCTTAGTGGTTTGGCTCACTTTATTTCATTATACCTGCATAGAGCGCTTTAGCCTATTTTACTATCATAAATACCTGAAGCCTGTCTGGCGTTATCGGCTCCTTACTGTCAGTTCACTTGGCTTCACCCCTATCCCAGCCTATTCTTAAGGTTCTCCTAACTATGAAATCCTTAGTTATGTCCTTGCAGATGTGCCATTTCAGAAAACCACAGTCCTGCCATCATGGCCCCAACCCCCAGCTGCCTTCTGGGCCTGTAGGAAGCTAATGATCCGCGCGCTGCTACCACGCTTACCCTCGACTCTGTCCTTTTGCTTGAATACTAGCCATGTGTGCCAAGCCTGGAGGTAGGTTCTCCAAGTGCGTGGGGCTAGTGACTTGTGGATCAGGTCCATAAGTCCGCTATACCCATCTGCCCAAGGTGACGTGGGCATGTATTAGTGTAACCTTCCTAGCACCCTAGCATTACTGAATACGGCTCCTCAGTGTATGGGCAGTGAGTGAAACGGTCCAGCCATGCGTCGCAGGCATACCTCTTTGGTCATTTTCTCCCGTATGACGTGCGGGTATATAGAGGCGAATTTAAGATTGCGACTTGCGAGTGTGGTTACCAAATTCTAAACATATTCTTCCCACGATGTTCCCCAAATGTTTTATATGTCGCATCTAAGGTCTATGTATTTAAGGACGTTCAGACCCTCTACTGGGTGCTTCTCCAGCAGGCAGCTGGCTAACACAAGGTAACCTCTTAGCCAGTTGTCCATGATTTATACTTACTAGCTCTCTCCTCACCTGTAGCCTTTGCTTTTTCCCTGGCCTGAAACCCATCAGCAAAAGGTCGTGTACGTCCGTGAACTTTCCCTTTTATTATCTCACTTTGGGTGTAGATAGAAGAATCCGTCTAGCTACTTCCAGAGCAAGCGGGTAAATAGTGGCTGAACCAGCCTGGGTGGTGAAGGATTGATACTGATCGCCCCGCGCCCCCTGCTTGGCGTCGCACCCAGAGCGGGTGTCTGGCTTCCCTCCTCGGCGTCCGTAGAATTGATCAGCAGTACTGCCGCTCCTATCTAGATCAAAACTCACCAGTGAAGGAATGTAAAAATAATTTATTAAACTACCTAAAACGGATACACCAACAAACAGAAAAGAGAACCTCCTCCCACGCGTTTCAATTGAAATGGTCTTTCTCAAGGCGTGTAAACCGACTGGAGAGAGGTCCTAGCGCCGGCGTAAGTGTCCTTCCCTTTACATTAAAGTGTAAGCTCTTCGGGGCAGGGACTCTACCTTAATGTTACTTTAATGCCTAAAGCACTTATTCCCATGATCTGTTATTTATATGATCTGATATTTATTTGGTTACCACGTGTATTACTACTGTGAAGCGCTAAGTACCTTAATGGTGCTATATAAATAAAGACATACAATACAATACAATTGCTGGCACTTACGCCATCGTCCTTAATTTTTGGGGCCTTGCTCTCCCGCGCTGCCCCCTGCGTTGCACCGCTTGGCCTAGCCTTAAGTGTAAAATATACTGGACACCTAACAAGCTCCTATTGAACCCCCAAAATAACCACAACATATATATAAGCATATGAGTGTCAAGAGGAGTGCTACTGAGCATGGCAATATATATTTAAAACCAGAGACAGAACCTGGAATCTCGTTGCTCGGGTTAGTACCCTGCGCTGACCTGGCCTGAAGCGCGGTGACTGGCCTCGGCGTCTGTCCCCCTCCTCGCCATGCGTCCGTGAAGGTGGGTAGGGGTCCTGGTCCACATTCCATGCGTGCAATGACCAGTCATTGGCCGTCGCTTCCTGCGAAAACTGAGAGGACCCCGCCTGCGGTCCCATGCAGGATCCCGGGGCTGGGTCGCCTTAAATCCTCTCCCCCCCACCCCCGCCGGTGACAGAGCAGAACGCCCGTCTCTGCGCTGCAGTTAATCTGCCCGACACAGCGTGGCCCATGGGTGGGAGGGGCAGGGGCCCCGGGTGGCTGGGGCGGTTATACACCAGACCGCCCGCGCCCCTGCCTGCTGGAGGTAAGTAGGTGGGGTGGTTGGGTATGGCGTGTGGTTATATGATATGTTGGTGCTTCACTGTAGTAACCCTGCTCACAGTCTGTCCTGTACTGTGAGGGGTAAGGGTGTAACCCCGCTCACAGTCTGTCCTGTACTGTGAGGGGTAAGGGTGTAACCCCGCTCACAGTCTGTCCTGTACTGTGAGGGGTAAGGGTGTAACCCCGCTCACAGTCTGTCCTGTACTGTGAGGGGTAAGGGAGTAATCCCGCTCACAGTCTGTCCTGTACTGTGAGGGGTAAGGGTGTAACCCCGCTCACAGTCTGTCCTGTACTGTGAGGGGTAAGGGAGTAATCCCGCTCACAGTCTGTCCTGTACTGTGAGGGGTAAGGGTGTAACCCCGCTCACAGTCTGTCCTGTACTGTGAGGGGTAAGGGAGTAATCCCGCTCACAGTCTGTCCTGTACTGTGAGGGGTAAGGGTGTAACCCCGCTCACAGTCTGCCCTGTACTGGGAGGGGTAAGGGTGTAACCCCGCTCACAGTCTGTCCTGTACTGTGAGGGGTAAGGGTGTAACCCCGCTCACAGTCTGTCCTGTACTGTGAGGGGTAAGGGTGTAACCCCGCTCACAGTCTGTCCTGTACTGCGAGGGGTAAGGCTGTAACCCCGCTCACAGTCTGTCCTGTACTGCGAGGGGTAAGGCTGTAACCCCGCTCACAGTCTGTCCTGTACTGTGAGGGGTAAGGGAGTAACCCCGCTCACAGTCTGTCCTGTACTGTGAGGGGTAAGGGTGTAACCCCGCTCACAGTCTGTCCTGTACTGTGAGGGGTAAGGGTGTAACCCCGCTCACAGTCTGTCCTGTACTGTGAGGGGTAAGGGTGTAACCCCGCTCACAGTCTGTCCTGTACTGTGAGGGGTAAGGGTGTAACCCCGCTCACAGTCTGTCCTGTACTGTGAGGGGTAAGGGAGTAATCCCGCTCACAGTCTGTCCTGTACTGTGAGGGGTAAGGGTGTAACCCCGCTCACAGTCTGTCCTGTACTGTGAGGGGTAAGGGAGTAATCCCGCTCACAGTCTGTCCTGTACTGTGAGGGGTAAGGGTGTAACCCCGCTCACAGTCTGCCCTGTACTGGGAGGGGTAAGGGTGTAACCCCGCTCACAGTCTGTCCTGTACTGTGAGGGGTAAGGGTGTAACCCCGCTCACAGTCTGTCCTGTACTGTGAGGGGTAAGGGTGTAACCCCGCTCACAGTCTGTCCTGTACTGCGAGGGGTAAGGCTGTAACCCCGCTCACAGTCTGTCCTGTACTGCGAGGGGTAAGGGTGTAACCCCGCTCACAGTCTGTCCTGTACTGTGAGGGGTAAGGGTGTAACCCCGCTCACTGTCTGTCCTGTACTGTGAGGGGTAAGGGTGTAACCCCGCTCACAGTCTGTCCTGTACTGGGAGGGGTAAGGGTGTAACCCCGCTCACAGTCTGTCCTGTACTGGGAGGGGTAAGGGTGTAACCCCGCTCACAGTCTGCCCTGTACTGTGAGGGGTAAGGCTGTAACCCCGCTCACAGTTTGTCCTGTACTGTGAGGGGTAAGGGTGTAACCCCGCTCACAGTCTGTCCTGTACTGGGAGGGGTAAGGGTGTAACCCCGCTCACAGTCTGTCCTGTACTGTGAGGGGTAAGGGTGTAACCCCGCTCACAGTCTGTCCTGTACTGGGAGGGGTAAGGGTGTAACCCCGCTCACAGTCTGCCCTGTACTGTGAGGGGTAAGGGTGTAACCCCGCTCACAGTCTGTCCTGTACTGTGAGGGGTAAGGGAGTAACCCCGCTCACAGTCTGTCCTGTACTGTGAGGGGTAAGGGTGTAACCCCGCTCACAGTCTGTCCTGTACTGTGAGGGGTAAGGGTGTATCCCCGCTCACAGTCTGTCCTGTACTGTGAGGGGTAAGGGTGTAACCCCGCTCACAGTCTGTCCTGTACTGTGAGGGGTAAGGGTGTAACCCCGCTCACAGTCTGTCCTGTACTGTGAGGGGTAAGGGAGTAACCCCGCTCACAGTCTGTCCTGTACTGTGAGGGGTAAGGGTGTAACCCCGCTCACAGTCTGTCCTGTACTGTGAGGGGTAAGGCTGTAACCCCGCTCACAGTTTGTCCTGTACTGTGAGGGGTAAGGGTGTAACCCCGCTCACAGTCTGTCCTGTACTGTGAGGGGTAAGGGAGTAACCCCGCTCACAGTCTGTCCTGTACTGTGAGGGGTAAGGGTGTAACCCCGCTCACAGTCTGCCCTGTACTGTGAGGGGTAAGGGTGTAACCCCGCTCACAGTCTGTCCTGTACTGTGAGGGGTAAGGCTGTAACCCCGCTCACAGTCTGTCCTGTACTGTGAGGGGTAAGGGAGTAACCCCGCTCACAGTCTGTCCTGTACTGTGAGGGGTAAGGGTGTAACCCCGCTCACAGTCTGTCCTGTACTGCGAGGGGTAAGGCTGTAACCCCGCTCACAGTCTGTCCTGTACTGTGAGGGGTAAGGGTGTAACCCCGCTCACAGTCTGTCCTGTACTGTGAGGGGTAAGGGTGTATCCCCGCTCACAGTCTGTCCTGTACTGTGAGGGGTAAGGCTGTAACCCCGCTCACAGTCTGTCCTGTACTGGGAGGGGTAAGGGTGTAACCCCGCTCACAGTCTGTCCTGTACTGTGAGGGGTAAGGGAGTAACCCCGCTCACAGTCTGTCCTGTACTGCGAGGGGTAAGGCTGTAACCCCGCTCACAGTCTGTCCTGTACTGTGAGGGGTAAGGGTGTAACCCCGCTCACAGTCTGTCCTGTACTGTGAGGGGTAAGGGTGTAACCCCGCTCACAGTCTGTCCTGTACTGGGAGGGGTAAGGGTGTAACCCCGCTCACAGTCTGTCCTGTACTGTGAGGGGTAAGGGTGTAACCCCGCTCACAGTCTGTCCTGTACTGGGAGGGGTAAGGGTGTAACCCCGCTCACAGTCTGTCCTGTACTGTGAGGGGTAAGGGTGTAACCCCGCTCACAGTCTGTCCTGTACTGTGAGGGGTAAGGGTGTAACCCCGCTCACAGTCTGTCCTGTACTGTGAGGGGTAAGGGTGTAACCCCGCTCACTGTCTGTCCTGTACTGTGAGGGGTAAGGGTGTAACCCCGCTCACAGTCTGTCCTGTACTGGGAGGGGTAAGGTTGAGGTCGCCCTGAGGGGTGAACTTGAGGTCGCCCTGCAGTACCGCTAGGGGCCTCATGGTGGCGCTGCTGCAGAGGAGGGCCAAGGTAACAGCCTGCCTCTGCAGACCTGCCTGTGACCTCCTGTCTCTTTAATAAACATGGGGAGGGCGGGAAACCCCCCCTCCCCCTGCTCACGGAAACCCCCCCTCCCCCTGCTCACGGAAACCCCCCCTCCCCCTGCTCACGGAAACCCCCCCTCCCCTGCTCACAGAAGCCCGGGAAGGGAGGGTGGAGCAGGGGGGAAGGGAGGGTGGAGCAGGGGGAAAGGTCAGCCTGCAGCCCGCGCGCGGGAGAACCGCGCCCCTCCCTCCCCTGCTGCAGCACATGGGAGGGAGGTGAGTCATGGTGCCGAGGAGCCAGCAGCACCGCACGCAGGTCGGAGGGGTGAGTGGGATGGGGGCGCGGGACGGAGCCAGATGGTCCCCGTGGTGGGGGTGTGAGGAGGTGGTATGGGGGGAGCCGGCGCGTGGCCACCCCCAGCAGAGGGGTAAGGGGCCTGTTGCAGTGGGAGCCGACAGGCGCGCTCCCCGGCCGGCGCCCTGCGGTCGGGAGAGATGGTAGGGGGGGGGGGGACCTGGGCATCGGGCGCCCTGCTCGGCGCACGGCCGTCACCTGCAGAGTGGTGAGCGGGCTGGCGGCGCTGGGGCTGGCGGCGGCAGCACAGGAGCGACCCCCCTCCCTGCCGGGACTGCGCTTGGGCAGAGGGAGTAGGGCGCGGGCGGCGGGGCCTCGCCGAAGCGCG
The DNA here is from genome assembly GCF_040206685.1 of Ascaphus truei. Lineage (NCBI taxonomy): Eukaryota > Metazoa > Chordata > Amphibia > Anura > Ascaphidae > Ascaphus > Ascaphus truei. The sequence goes on from NW_027453861.1 coordinate 527,029, forward strand.
AACCGGGAGGGGGGACAAGGCCTGGGAGCAGGGGAAGAGGGGTGCGGGAATAGAGGCCGGGAGGGGGGACAGGGCCTGGGAGCAGGGGAAGGAGGGGGTGCGGGAATAGAGGCCGGGAGGGGGGACAGGGCCTGGGAGCAGGGGAAGGAGGGGGTGCGGGAATAGAGGCCGGGAGGGGCCGTGGCCCGACGGGGGAATCAGTAGTGAGGCGGAGGGACCTTGCAGGGGAAAAAGCCGAGAGGTGGCGGGGCACAGACTGGGGGGTGGGGGGCGGATAGAGGGGAATAAGGCTGGAGGGGGCCCCAGGGTGGGCGCGGGAGCGTGGTGTGCTGCAAGCAGGCCCCTGCACTTGCCGGGGGAGCTGGGAGGGCTGTGGGATGGGGAATGGGGATCCCTACCGGCACCTCAGCGCTGGGATCTGCGCGGGGCAGGGACACTTACCGGCTCCTGTGGTGCCGCAGCATCAGCGGGCTCCTCAAGCTCATGGGTGAGGCTGGCAGGACTCGGGGTCTTCATACAGCGGGGGCTGCTGCAGTCACTGCGGCCTTCCCTCGCGGTCTTCATACAGCGGGGAGCTGCTGCAGTCACTGCGGCCTTCCCTCGCGGTCTTCATACAGCGGGGAGCTGCTGCAGTCACTGCGGCCCTCCCTCGCGGTCTTCATACAGCGGGGAGCTGCTGCAGTCACTGCGGCCCTCCCTCGCGGTCTCATACAGCGGGGAGCTGCTGCAGTCACTGCGGCCTTCCCTCGCGGTCTTCATACAGCGGGGAGCTGCTGCAGTCACTGCGGCCTTCCCTCGCGGTCTTCATACAGCGGGGAGCTGCTGCAGTCACTGCGGCCTTCCCTCGCGGTCTTCATACAGCGGGGAGCTGCTGTAGTCACTGCGGCCCTCCCTCGCGGTCTTCATACAGCGGGGAGCTGCTGCAGTCACTGCGGCCCTCCCTCGCGGTCTTCATACAGCGGGGGCTGCTGCAGTCACTGCGGCCCTCCCTCGCGGTCTTCATACAGCGGGGAGCTGCTGTAGTCACTGCGGCCTTCCCTCGCGGTCTTCATACAGCGGGGAGCTGCTGCAGTCACTGCGGCCCTCCCTCGCGGTCTTCATACAGCGGGGGCTGCTGCAGTCACTGCGGCCCTCCCTCGCGGTCTTCATACAGCGGGGAGCTGCTGTAGTCACTGCGGCCTTCCCTCGCGGTCTTCATACAGCGGGGAGCTGCTGCAGTCACTGCGGCCCTCCCTCGCGGTCTTCATACAGCGGGGGGCTGCTGCAGTCACTGCGGCCTTCCCTCGCGGTCTTCATACAGCGGGGGGCTGCTGCAGTCACTGCGGCCCTCCCTCGCGGTCTTGAAATGGCAGCTCAGCAGCAGCCAGCGTTCCTGCAAGGTAAGGGGAAAATTCCGTTCGCTCTGACTCTCTCCCCTGGGGCCCCACTCTTTATACCCTCTCCCCCCTCCCCTTGCATGGGAGGGGACAAGCAGCCTTCCCACTCCGTATGGGAAGGGGGAGGGGGGTTAGCCGACCCCCCCCTACCAGCTCTCGCCAATCAGGACGTCGCAGCCCTTAAGGAGCCTACGACCCCATGCTGGGGCCTCTGCCTCTTCAACTCTATGACAGTGTATAGTGTGGTCAGGTTATACTCTGTGACAGTGTATAGTGTGGTCAGGTTATACTCTGTGACAGTGTATAATGCGGTCAGGTTATACTCTGTGACAGTGTATAGCGCGGTCAGGTTATACTCTGTGACAGTGTATAGTGCGGTCAGGTTATACTCTGTGACAGTGTATAGTGCGGTCAGGTTATACTCTGTGACAGTGTAAAGTACGGTCAGGTTATACTCTGTGACAGTGTATAGTGCGGTCAGGTTATACTCTGTGACAGTGTATAGTACGGGCAGGTTATACTCTGTGACAGTGTATAGTGCGGTCAGGTTATACTCGGTGACAGTGTACAGTGCGGTCAGGTTATACTCGGTGACAGTGTATAATGTGGTCAGGTTATACTCTGTGACAGTGTATAGTGCGGACAGGTTATACTCGGTGACAGTGTATAGTGCGGTCAGGTTATAATCTGTGACAGTGTATAGTGCGGACAGGTTATACTCGGTGACAGTGTATAGCACGGTCAGGTTATACTCTGTGACAGTGTATAGCACGGTCAGGTTATACTCTGTGACAGTGTATAGTGCGGTCAGGTTATACTCTGTGTCAGTGTATAGCACGGTCAGGTTATACTCTGTGACAGTGTATAGTGCGGTCAGGTTATACTCGGTGACAGTGTATAGTGCGGACAGGTTATACTCGGTGTCAGTGTATAGTGCGGTCAGGTTATACTCGGTGTCAGTGTATAGTAATTGGCATTGGATACGGAGTGGGTGAGACTTCAGGGTACCGACACCCCAGAACCGGGTGACTAACACATGATACCCCCAGCAATGGATGATTACCAAACCTTTCAGGAATAAGGAGACAGCGGGAGATATTATACATTTCTCACTGAAGAGTTGGAAAAGTATAAGAGAAGGGACTGTGAAACATGGACAGGAGGGGTCTCTAGAGAGTGGAATTCATTTTGTTTCCCAGGCGTCCATCTTGTCTTTCTATGTGCTCTTTGTCAGTATGCGTGCTGCTGCAAGGCCAGGTCCCCAGTGGCCGCTGACCAATGGAAGGGCAGATAGGCCCCGTTATGGTCCCGCACCTCCACGCTCACCTAGAGCTCCCCTAAAGCTCCCGGCTTTTAACTGTTTACGGGCCACTAGGTGCCCGTGCTGCAGGTAAGACTGGGGGTGTAGCCCAAGAATAAACTTTGCTCCGGGGGGCGGGGGCGGGGGGAGGGAGGAGGATAGGTGGAGGGTTTGGACTATGCCTTGTTATGTCAAGTGTAGTGGTCAGCTAAAGCACCAGTTTAGGTTAGATGAATTGACCTATGGAGCCAGTCTGGGATAGATAAGGTGACCTGTAACTTGACTGGTTTAGAAGAGGATTATCCCCTAGTGTACAGAGAGTGCATTGTGTGATGTCATTATAATCTGCCTAGCAACCAAAGTTAGCCAATGTATGTCACTGTGTATAAGAGCTGGGTGAGAGTGGCTCTCAGTTACAGTTTCCCTGACTTTCCTGGGGAGGAACCTCCAGTATAGGGGATCAATAAATTACTCGATATTGAACCTGTGTCGCTCTTGTCCGTTGCAGAACGGGAATAGAATAAACGCTCATTGGGAGGTGACAAGATTAATAAGACTATCAGATGTAGCCATGTCTCCTCAGAGTGTCAGCCCCCCTCACCTTGCTGCCGATCGCGGGCGCCGCCGAGTCCAATGGCGGCCGCGTCAGGCAATCTGGGAGTTGAGGACGGTCAGGTCCCGGCTCGGGGGTTGCCGGGGACGCGTGCGGCCAGTTGCTAAGGCCGTGATCGCTTCATCGGGCTCCCGGCGCTCCCGGAGCCGGGCGGTAAGGGCGCCGCCATTGCCCGGATACTCGCGCATGCGCAGTGATCACGCATGCGCGGCAGGAGCCCCAGAGCCAGGGAGAAGGCGCGCGAGGGTGAGGAAAGCCGGGATAGAGTCACGGCAGCCCCAGATAGCTTGCGCATGCGCAGGAGAGCACCAAGAAAGCCCGCGAAGCCCTAGCCTACCAGGGAAGGCTCTAGGCAGGGACTACGAGTCCCAGGAGCCTCTGCACGCCCCACGTGATGCCAGGGAGCCAATAGGACACAGGATCTCCAGGCAGGCAAGTGGATACAATTCGCGGGGTTTTGGGCAGACAGGCAGTTGGTGACCTGAGCAGCGAGGGGAAGGAGGTAGGGTGCAGGAGTCAGTGACTCCCTGCACTAGGCCAGCATTCCCCTAGGCCCCAGATAGCCCTGAGTCACAGTAGCGGTGTGTTGTAGGGACAGGCCCTAGGTTAGGGAACCTGCCCCATTATCTATTTGTTAATTAGGGAACAGCGAACCTTGCAGTCCCTACTGAGAGACTTGGGCTCAAGTCTCTGTCATTTAAGAAAGCTAGACAATCTCCAAGGAGGATCCTGGATATCGGGGAGGAGCGCGTCTGACCCTTTGCGAAGTTGTTGCTGATCCGAGCACCGGAGTGCTCGGCAGGTACTATACGTATACAAGTGCACCAACGGGCCCTTAGTATAATAGTGACTGCGCAGTCACACATATTCTTTCGCCTAGAGTGTGGGACATTGTGTGGGGTACTGGACACGGGGTGGAATCATCCGTTGAAGGGTTGGTAGAGTGTTGGCTTCCGCCGTGGGACGTAGAGTGATGGCGTCCGCCGTGGCGCGTGGAGTGTTGGGGTCCGCCGTGGCGCGTGGAGTGTTGGGGTCTGCCGAGGCGTCCGAGTGTTAGCGTCCTGCGAGACGCAGTAGTTAGTGTCGCCTATAGATAGGGACACCCGTTATTCTATGTTGCATGGTATTGTGTTATATGCTGTTCCCAGTAAATGGTATTAGTTATTATACATCACTGTGTATTGGTTATTTATATGTGTCCTGCGAGGACCAATTCCTGCTTTGCTAGGAACCATCGCAGGTGGAGGCGCTGCACCAAGTACAAGAGTAATACTAGTCTGAATACATTGCCCCAGGTTCCCCGTGGCGGAAGCTCAGCCCTCCTGTGAGCCAACAGGTGAAGCACCATACCAAGGTAACATTGTATGTCCTTCGCACCCACACTAAAATCTGCGATTGGGTGGGGGAATACCCGTTACACAGATATTATATTATTACCCCACGCGCCTTTAAAGCTGCCGTCCCACCTAGGGCCAAAATAACTCAGCGGCAGAGTTATATCCGGGGGGCTGACGCATCTCTTTACAGTGTCACACGCGGAGAAATATTGTGATAACATTTATTAAATGAGATGAGAGACGCGGTGAGAGAAACACTTGTCTGGCAAACATTCTCAGGGAGAAGCAGGAATATGTTATTCTGCATCATACAATTCTTATATTATAAAGCATTTCCATTTACTGACACAGCACAAACATATATATGTAATGGGTATACGCTCCTATATTACTTCTATACGCTCGCTCCCAGAACAGGAACTAAACACAGATTAAAGCAATCAGATATCCCCGTGTGTCCTGTCTGTGTCACACTGCAGTGGGAGGGACAGATGTGAGGGGCTGTGTGTCCTTTCTGTGTCCCCCTGCAGTGGGAGGGACAGATGTGAGGGGCTGTGTGTCCTGTGTGTATCACCCTGCAGTGTGAGGGACAGATTTGAGGGGCTGTGTGTCCTGTCTGTGTCCCCCTGCAGTGGGAGGGACAGATGTGAGGGGCTGTGTGTCCTGTCTGTGTCCCCCTGCAGTGGGAGGGACAGATGTGAGGGGCTGTGTGTCCTGTCTGTGTCTCCCTGCAGTGGGAGGTACAGATGTGAGGGGCTGTGGGTCCTGTGTCACCCTGCAGTGGGAGGTACAGATGTGAGGGGCTGTGGGTCCTGTGTCACCCTGCTGTGGGAGGGACAGATGTGAGGGGCTGTGTGTCCTGGGTCCCCCTGCAGTGGGAGGGACAGATGTGAGGGGCTGTGGGTCCTGTCTGTGTCCCCCTGCAGTGGGAGGGACAGGTGTGAGGGTCTGTGGGTCCTGTCTGTGTCCCCCTGCAGTGGGAGGGACAGATGTGAGGGGCTGTGTGTCCTGTCTGTGTCCCCCTGCAGTGGGAGGGACAGATGTGAGGGGCTGTGTGTCCTGTCTGTGTCCCCCTGCAGTGGGAGGGACAGATGTGAGAGGCTGTGGGTCCTGTCTGTGTGCCCCCGCAGTGGGAGGGACAGATGTGAGGGGCTGTGTCCTGTGTCACCCTGCAGTGGGAGGGACAGATGTGAGGGGCTGTGGGTCCTGTCTGTGTCACCCTGCAGTGGGAGGGACAGATGTGAGGGGCTGTGGGTCCTGTCTGTGTGTGCAATCACCCCACACGTCTGCCTGTGATGTCTCTCCCACTTACTCACCCTCTGTCTCTTTCTCTCTCCACAACTGCACTGATTGAGATTGGCCGTCTCTTGTCATGTGGTCTCTCTCGCCTGCAGGGGCTTCTGGGAGTTGTAGTCCTGCTTCTCTTCCGTTACAATTTTATTTACAGACGTGAACTACAAGTCCCAGAATCCCGTGTAAAACTGTGACATCATAATGATTTAACCAATCAATGCGCAGATCTGTAGTAACCACAACCCTCCCCCTCCCCCACAAGGCTGCAGCAAGGCCCCGCCCCATAGTAAGGCAATGAGAGCCAATAAGAGCCAAGGCCCGCCCCGCAGTCAGCCAATGGGATAGCTTGAGAGCCAATGAGAGCCAATGAGAGCGCACACAAACCCACAAACACAATATACACTATATCTATGGGTTCCCCTGCTGGGCCGGGATCAGTACTCCTAGCTCCTGATTCTGACCCAGCCATTACCACATACACAGAACGCAGCATGAAGAGGCTCAGTGAAGGTGGCAGTGACGGTGTGTAAGTGCCTGATCGGGTCACACAGCTGATAAAAGGACAGCCGCCCACCCTCATAGTCCAGGTATATTCCTAATCTCTGCACGGGAGACTCGGGGTATATCTGTGTACGTATTGAGTCATGCATCACTGAATTATTATTACCCCACATGTACAAACACCAGGACTTCTTATTATATCCTATGCAGGACTGACATCCTTTCCTTACTATACTGAGATAGGAAATCCCTACCCCCCTGCGCCCTGAGTCACTGATCTCCACCTCCCAGTAATGTTGTCCTGAGGAAAAACTCCTGCTGCTTAAAACCTGATTATACACAAATCTCTCTGGTGTATTTGGGCGTAACTGCTTTCTTACTGACCAGGATGCAGTTTTCAGGTCACCTGATACAGATACATTATTAGCCGCTGTATTTACATCCAGTAATATGCCTGAATCCCCCTGCACACAGAACCCGCTCTTTGCTTTTAGATCAGTCACAATATCAGCTAATCTCTGTAAGATCAGTGAGAGCCGAACCTCATACAAATCCCCTACAGCAGGGACCTTATTACCCTCTCTCTCTCTGTCCTCATTACCTCCCTCCTCAGCATCACAGAAGTCAGCATTGTCTGATTCCCGTCCCTGTAAGACAGTTAATGGATCAGTGATGTTGCTCAGCTCCTCAATGTGAAGCATCTTCCTGGACAGCTCGTCCTTCTTTATTTCCAGCTGCTGGATTAGATCAGAGACTCGGAGAGAAACCTGCTCTTCCCGCCTGGTGATCTCACTCAGGACTCGCTTCTCTAGGACTTCCAGCCGTTCCCTGATGTCCCTAATCAGGGCAGTGACTCGGGCTGTCTCCCCAGCTGCTTTTTCCTGCGCTTCTCTCCTGCGTTCCTGCAGACTCTGGGCTCTTTTCTCAGTCTCCTCTCTCACTGAGGTCAGTTTCTCCAGAACATGTCTCAGTTTCTCCTTCTTCTTCTCAGAGGCCTCATTCAGCGACTCCACCTGGTGTCCCCTGTGCTCCCCAAACACGCAGCAGGACACACAGATACAGGCAGCATCCTCAGTGCAGTAATACTTCAGGATCTCCTTGTGGACGGGACATTTCCTGGTCTTTAAGGAGGTGGTTGGCTCAGATAAGACGTGTTCCTCTGACTTGCTGTGTCTCTCTAGGTGAATATCACACAGGGAGGCGTCACAATGCAGACATGTTTTAGCAGCGGGTACAGAGGAGGTAACACAGTAAGTGCAGAAGATCACCGCCTCCTCCTGCTCCGGCTGAGTAGAAAGGAAACGCTCCGCTATGTTACACAGCTTCAGGTTCCTCTGCAGTGCAGGACGCTCCTGAAACTCTGCTCTGCATTCAGGACAGGTATAAAGCCCAGATCCCCCCTGGGAATCCCACACACCCCCAATACAGCCCTGGCAGAAGTTATGCCCACATCTCAGCGTTACAGGCTGGGTATAAGTGCTCGGGCAGATGGGGCAGGTTAGCTCCTCTCTCAGACCAGCAGACGCCATGCTTGGAAGCAGCAACAGGAAACGAAACTTACATTCTCCTCTCTCTCATATAACCAGTGGGGCGTTCCCCTTCTCAGCACACAGGGGCGGGAGTTTGTTACTCAGACTATTAACCCTGTAAGTTCCTGGCTGCAGTATACAATATGAGGAATAAGAGTAGATATAAGAATATGCAGCATGTTACCTATCTGTGCTCACATGAGGCGTTTGGTGACATGTGACAGGTGTTGCACTTCAGGGGTTAGGTAACCTTTTAAGTCAGCTGTGTGTTATACACCTCAGCATGTTCCTGCAGTACATGGGGACCCAGTTACACATAAGACGAGCATTGAGAGGAACGTATGTAATTAAATTCTATACCAGACTATATACCCGTGAGCGTATAATACCCCCGTCTGTCTCTACATGAGTCATCGGAACAGAGAATTTAGGTATTGTTACCAAAGCAGGAACAGGACCTAAGAGCCCATTACAGCGCCCACTCCTGTGGTCAAAGTATGTGTCAGGTGTAACAGGACTGGTTCAGGGACAGAACCTATTGTAGACCAAACAAGTAAGCATATTAATGGCCCCTCATTTATTGACTAGGAATATTGGATTATTAAAACACTTTATTATAAGGAATAAGTAGAATAAGTGGGGCTGAATAGGCACATATATATATACAGTAACACACTAAGCACACTGCGGATACACAGCAGGGGGCTCTCAGATATGGCGCCCGGTATAACGTACTGAATCTCGGGGGTACAGGTCCCTGGGAATAGTATGAGCGGGCGATGTGCATATCACAGAGATTGGGGTATAGGGGGTATTGGCATTATATTCCCTTTGCCCCCACTGGGTAATACATCTGTACCCCCCCTATATGCCACCTAAACTGATGGCTGCTGGTGCCGCGCCCGCAGATAATGGCGCTAATTGTAAGTAATAAGTTGCTTACGTGACGTTACAATGAAGCTGCCCCCTGTGTGTCTCACGCGGGGTTAATAAGTATTGATGCCTGTGGGTGTTTGGGCAAACCAGGACCGCCAACAGAAATTATGGGGCCCAGGACAAATGAAAGGAGCCGGACTCCCCCCCCAACCCCCCCGAACCCATAGCGCACCTACCACGGAGAAATATTTTTTAGCGCGAAACGTTTACTTATCTGTTTTTCTTATTCAAACAATGGATGAATCAGACCGCGCTGCGCAGTGATTACGCGCTGTGTAAATTAGATGCGCAGGTACAAAAGGGGTGAATATTATAGTACCCAGAACCCAAAGAAGGGCCCCCAGAACCCCACTGATCGCACGCATTGCTATATTCACAGAACTATTGCCTGATAAACACCGGCCAGGTTTGCACGCGTGTCTGTGTTAGGTATGTACAGATATCCTGTTACACGCATGTAACCACACCATGGTAACGTGAGGAACCGCTTGCTATACTGCGTACCCAATGCAAACCCAGCTGCCCCACGGAGGGTAATTAGGCTGTAGAGATTATGCATTAACATTGCAGCAATATATCTGTATATACCTAACACAGACAAGGGTGCAAACCTAGAAGGTGTTTTTGGATGCATGGTAACCTTATATTGTAGTGCAAAGGGTTAATAATTGCTACACAGGTTGCATTGTGGTTCCAGATATATGATATAGGTGTCACAGTGTCGCTGCTCTCTGTGGATCAGCAATAGGCGCACACACAGCACGCTGCTCCTCGCTTTACCAATTATGGCTACACTAGGATAACA
>NW_027453861.1:541718-631718 GCF_040206685.1 Ascaphus truei
AGCAGCGCCTGTGTTACACCCTGACAGCACAGGTACTGTGTCTATGGGGCTCTGATATCATTACTGACGCTTTAGTCTGTCTATGTGCACAGTATATATATATATATATATATATATATATATATAATCCCAGCAGCGCCTGTGTTACACCCTGACAGCATAGGTACTGTGTCTATGGGGTTCTGATATCATTACTGATGCTTTAGTCTGTCTATGTGCACAATATAGCTAGAGCCAATACTAGGCTAACACCAGCCATAATAATACAGGTATCTGCGCTGGGAGCACAATAGTACCTCACTACTGCTGCGGCCGAGTTTATTCGAGCATTTGCCCGTTCTCGGCCGCAGCAGTAACCTGGTGCGCGCCGGAGGGTGCCGGGCGCGCGCCAAAGCCGCGGAGGAGCGCCCTCCGATCGGGGCTTTCTCCCTCCCGCTGCCGGGTCCGCGGGGTCCCCCGGAACCCCCTGCCGCCGTCCCCCACATCGCGGGACACCAGGGCTCCCTCGGGGAGCCCTGGACGCGCGTGCAGGGGGCGCAGGCACCCGATGACGCGTGACCGCGCGCACGCCGAGGGAGTGCGGCTAGCATGCCAGGGCATCCCCCGGCTTGCGGAGCTAGCCGCACTCAAATAAAATGTGCCGCCTCTGTATATCACTGGGGGCCACTATGTGACCTAAGGACCGCAGGAGGAAGGGAGGATTTGGCCATCAGCTCTATTATAGGTACCCAGAGGCCACTTACCCCTTCCCTCCCTACCTCCTCCGTGGGGATCACGTTAATACTTTAACCTATTAGTCTGTGTATTTGATAAAATAAAACCTTTCTGTTTTGGGTAAGTTTTAGACCCTAAATTGTTCTGGTGGTTGGACCATAGGAGGTTCTCAGACACTAGTTCTGTGATTATAGCAATGAGAGCGATCAGCGGGGTCTTTGGGCCCTTCTTTGGGTTCTGTCTGTGTACTGTTTTTCTTATTGTAATACGGGAAAAAACATTACACGTGACTGGGTGGGTTCACTCAGTGACTGGGTGGATGAGGGACTGAGTGACACTTGACTGAGTGGGTGTGTGAGTGGGTGAGTGACACGTGACTAAGTGGGTGGGTGGGTGAGTGGGTGACTGAGCATGAGTAAAATTGTGATGGGGAGAGGAGATCATGATGATGGGGGGGGGGAAGTGGGGGTATATTTATATGTATTGGGGGAGGTGGGGGTATATTTTATATGTATTGGGGAGGTGGGGTATATTTTATATGTATTGGGGAGGTGGGGTATATTTTATATGTATTGGGGTATATTTTATATGTATTGGGGGTGGTGGGGTATATATTTTATATGTATTGGGGAAGTGTGGGTATATTTTTTTATGCATTGGGGAGGTGGGGATATATGTTATATGTATTGGGGAGGTGGGGGTATTTTTTATATGTATTCGGGGGGCGTGGGGGTATTGTTAATATTCGGGGGCATGGGGGTATTTTTAATATTTATTCGGGGGGCGTGGGGGTATTTTTAAAATATTTATTCGGGGGGGTGTGGGGGTATTTTTTTAATATTTATATATAAACCGCCGGCGCTGACCCAAATGGACCCGCCCTCCGAGGCATCGTTATGGGTCAGCCGCAGATCCATATCCTTATAATCTCACCCAATCTTGTTTACTGATGCGTGTTACCGAAAAGCCTCACCGTAACGCACCCACAATCCTCCCCCCACACAAATCTGGTGAGCCCCCCCGAATGGGACCCATATAGCGAATTAGTGGCGGGCACTTCTGTGGCGCTTTCTCCATGATTATCGTGGCCAAAATGGCACACGCCTCTAGCCAATTCCAGAATGTTTTTGGGATAGTGTCCCTGTCCCCTTCCTTATCTTTGTCCTGTGACCTCTCCGACCTCTCCTCAGCGTCCTTATAACCTGGCAACAGCGGGAATATTTCTACGTACCTGTCACGGGAGACCGGGTTATTTACACCTTTTTACCGGGATCATTCATTGTGCAAAACACGGAAGAGAAATAAAGTGTCATTTATTCGGCATAAATTCGCTTACACACAATGATACACAAAATACAGACACAAAGACACACTTACTTTGGGGCTGGGGGTGAAAACTAGACTCTCCTAGGTGCAGGGAACTCTATGGGAGAGTTTTACCCTGACCGGGACTTAGCCCGGAATCTCCTGGAACCCAAATCGGCAGAAAGTCCCACACGCCCCCGCTACGTTCCCTCCTGAGAACTTGGTCCCTCCTGACCGCGAGTTACTCCCAATCTCCTGGAACCCAAATCGGCAGAAAGTCCCACACGCCCCCGCTACGTTCCCTCCTGAGAACCTGGTCCCTCCTGACCGCGAGTTACTCCCAATCTCCTGGAACTCAAATCAGCGCAAAATCCCAGCGCGGCCGCTGCGTGCGATTCTGGGAACTTGGGCGCAGAAGGCGGGACTTAGTCTCCGGCGGGCAGGATTTTCAGGCTGAAATAGAAGCCGGTTGCTTTGCTATTACAAACAAAGCATCTTTGAAAAGCCGCCCGCGCTCTTTCAGCGCAGACTCAAGGGGAACACACAATCTGATTGGCTCGCGGCTTCTTATTGTATTCTCTGCTTCATTCATAAAATAGAAGCTGAGCGGACAGCCAATCAGCGCGTGGGAACTTTCCCGAGCAGCCAATCGGAGCTGAGCCGGCTGGAAAAGCCAGGTCAGCGGGAAATGTGAAACAGCTAAGGGGCATACGCAAGCTGCCACATACCCCCCCAGCCATCCCAATGCCCCCCGCTGGGGCAGGCTCCACCAGGTCTGGCAGAACAAGTGGCATCCCGGAGGACGGCCATTGATCTCCGGACCTGGTACTCCTCCTTTTCCCGCTGACCAAATGCTGTCCCCACCTCGGCTTCCTCTGGCTGCTCTGAACTCCGATGTCCAGCAGACATGCCGGCGCCTATGGGTTTGCACGGGCTGCCTGTGTGGGCATCGGTTCCGAATGTTTAAACATATTAAAACTATATTTGAATACACTCTGGGTCTCGGGGATCCCCGTCAGCGATGTGGGACTTTAGGTGAAGGACTTGGGGGTACAGGGAACAGAAAAGGAAAGGAGAAAATTTAAACAACTTACCGTAATTTTCTTTTCCTGGAACCATGGCAGTGGGCACCATTGGGTTAATCCCTTCTCACTCTAGGTAGGACAGGAAGTAGACTTTTGCAGGTAGACCATATAAGGCCCCTCCCTCTACCTGCACACCAGTCTTACGTTTCTTCCATAGCTGAAAATATATAACTGATAGGCATTAGACATACATAGGGAGGGTAACTATGTGCCCACTGCCATGGTTCCAGGAAAAGAAAATTACGGTAAGTTGTTTAAATTTTCTCCTTTCCTGATCACCCTGGCAGTGGGCACCATTGGGACATACCCAAGCAGTGCAATTTTTAGGGAGGGAACATCAGAATAGACAACACCAGTTTAATGTCTTATCAGTTCAACCTTTATTAATACCCTTTACACTTTATTTCACTACAGTTTCTAAGACTCTACGTCCAAAGCTTGCGTCAGCTGATGATTGTACGTCTAGTCTGTAGTATTTCAGAAATGTATTGAATGAGGACCAGACAGCTGCTTTACATATCTGCCCTGGTGTGGCCTGGGCTTTGAATGCCCATGAAGTAGCCATGGCCCTTGTAGAATGGGCCTTCACCTGCAAAGGTTTATCTTGTCCTTTGCTTTCATAAGCTCTTTGATACAAGACACCATCCACTGTGCAATTGTAGTCTTTGATGCCGCTTGTCCCTTCTTTGGTCCCTCTGGGATGACAAATAATTTGTCAGACTTTCGGATATCTCTCATCCTTTCTAGGTACACCTTAAGACATCTTACCACGTCCAATTTGTGTAACCTTTCCTCTTTCTCATTTTTTGGTTCTGGACAAAATGACGGGATCACCATCTCCTGACTTATGTGGAACTGTGATACCACCTTTGGCAGGAATTGATGTATCGGTCTAAGAACTGCCTTGTCTTGATGTATGATTAGGAATGGCTCCTTAGCAGATAGCGCCTGTAGTTCTCCCACTCTCCTTGCCGAGGTGATTGCTATCAGAAACGCCATTTTCCCCGACAACCATTTTAGGCCAATGTCCTGTATTGGCTCAAACGGAGCTGCTGTTAATACATCCAAGACTAACGACAAGTCCCATGTAGGTACTCTGTTCTTAATTTGAGGTTTTAACCTTTTAACTGCTTGAAAGAACCTGATTATCAGTCTTTCTACTGCCAGATTTCTTTCCAACAAAGCTGATAGTGCCGACACTTGTACTTTTAATGAGCTGAGACTGAGACCTTTCTCAAATCCTTTATGCAGGAACTCCACTATAGATACAATTCTTGGTGAAAGGAAATTTTCTCTCTTTTTCACACCAATCACAAAAGCAGAGCCAGATTCTATGGTATACTCTTGATGTGGAACTTTTCCTTGCTTGTAAGAGGGTTTGAATTGTTTTCTCTGAACAACCCTTCAGTCTCAATGTCTCCCGCTCAATCGCCATGCCGTCAAAGCCCATTGTTTGGTATTTGGATGGCTTATTGGCCCCTGTTGCATCAGGCCTTTTTGATCTGGTATGTGCCATGGTGTATCCACTGCCATATTTACCAGTTGTGTAAACCAAAGCCTTCTTGGCCAGTATGGTGCTATGAATATCACCTCTGCTCTCTCTTCTCTGATTTTCCTGATTGTTTTTGGAATCAGAGGAATTGGAGGGAACAGGTATCCCAATTTGAAGTCCCATTTGAGACTGAGAGCATCTGTAGCTTGTGCGCTTGGGTGAAATTGTCTGGAACAATAGTTCCTTACTTTGCGATTCTGGTGTGTCGCCATCAGATCGATGTCTGGTTGACCCCATCGCTCTACCAGGTCTTGGAATACTCCTGGATTTAACGCCCATTCTCCTGGGTGAATGATATTGCGACTTAGAAAGTCTGCTGTGACATTTTCTAGTCCTGGGATATGTATGGCTGTGATATCCGACAAGTGGCACTCTGCCCAACCGAGTATTTCTGCTGTGAGCTTCATCAGCTTTCTGCTCCTGGTTCCTCCTTGTTTGGCTATATATTTGACCACAGAGCTGTTGTCTGATTCTATCTTATACAGCCATCTCTTATTTTGTCCTGGAAAACTTCTAGGGCCTTTTGTACTGCTTTTAAAGCTGCAGTTCAGTCTTTTTTTTTTTTTTTTTTTTAATTTATTTTTTTACTTTAATAGCTTCATGTGGGCAATCTCTATTTACCTAAAGAGCTGTATAGCTGTCAGTCAATCCGTTCTCCATGTATTAATCGGCGAAATTTTTGTGACATATTAAAAGCTGGCATTTGTTTATAATTTGCCTCCGGCAGTCAGTGGAAGACTCATGAATATTCATGAGTCTCCCAGTGACTTGTGCTCGCTCCCGATCTGCCGCTGTGTGGTGCCCCCTTCTGCCCGATCCCTGCGGCTGTCAGCCTGCGCGAGATGGAGGGGGCTTGTGCCGCCAGTGGGGAGGGGGGAGCGGGAGATGTGTCCCCTTCTGCTCCGGTCCCTGTGTCTGCCTCCCTGCCCGCACGGGAGATGCAGGGGGGTTGCGCTGCCCCTGTGGGGGGGAGGGAGGGGGGAGCGGGAGATGTGTCCCCTTCTGCTCCGGTCCCTGTGTCTGCCTCCCTGCCCGCACGGGAGATGCAGGGGGGTTGCGCTGCCTTGTGGGGGGTGGGGAAGGGAGGGGGGAGCGGGAGATGTGCCCCCTTCTACTCCGATCCCTGTGCATGCCTCCCTGCCCGCACGGGAGATGCAGGGGGGTTGCGCTGCCCCTGTGGCGGGTGGGGAAGGGAGGGGGGAGCGGGAGATGTGTCTCCCTTCTGCTCCGGTCCCTGAGCCTGCCTCCCTGCCGCGCGGGAGATGCAGGGGGGTTGCGCTGCCCCTGTGGCGGGTGGGGAAGGGAGGGGGGAGCGGGAGATGTGTCTCCCTTCTGCTCCGGTCCCTGAGCCTGCCTCACTGCCGCGCGGGAGATGCAGGGGGGTTGTGTCCCGGAGCAGTGGTGGCAGCAAGGTGGTGATGTGTGTATATAAATGTGTGTGTGTGTGTGTGTGTGTGTGTGTGTGTGTGTGTATATATGTGTGTGTGTGTGTATATGTGTGTGTGTGTGTGTATATATATGTGTGTGTGTGTGTGTGTGTGTGTGTGTGTGTGTGTGTATATATATATATGTTTGTGTGTGTGTGTATATATGTGTGTGTGTGTGTGTGTGTGTGTGTGTGTGTGTATATATATGTGTGTGTGTGTGTGTGTGTGTGTGTGTGTGTGTGTGTGTGTGTGTGTGTATATATATATATATGTGTGTGTGTGTGTGTGTGTATGTGTGTGTGTGTGTGTGTGTGTGTGTGTGTGTATATATATATGTGTGTGTGTGTGTATATATATATGTGTGTGTGTGTGTGTGTATATATGTGTGTGTGTGTGTGTGTGTGTGTGTGTGTGTGTGTGTGTGTGTGTGTGTGTGTGTGTGTATATATGTGTGTGTGTGTGTGTGTGTGTGTGTGTGTGTGTGTATATATTAGTGTGTCACCACAAGTACCCAGTCACCCACCCACCCACTCCCCCTCTCCCGCCCACTCCCCCTCTCCCGCCCACCCACCCACCCACTCACCCTCTCCCCCTCTCCCGCCCACCCACCCACTCACCCTCTCCCGCCCACCCACCCACCCACTCACCCTCTCCCGCCCACCCACCCACCCACTCACCCTCTCCCGCCCACCCACCCACCCACTCACCCTCTCCCGCCCACCCACCCACTCACCCTCTCCCGCCCACCCACCCACCCACTCACCCTCTCCCGCCCACCCACCCACCCACTCTCTCCCGCCCACCCACCCACCCACTCTCTCCCGCCCACCCACCCACCCACTCTCTCCCGCCCACCCACCCACCCACTCACCCTCTCCCGCCCACCCACCCACCCACTCACCCTCTCCCGCCCACCCACCCACTCACCCACTCACCCGCCCACCCACCCACCCACTCACCCTCTCCCGCCCACCCACCCACCCACTCTCTCCCGCCCACCCTCTCCCTCACTCATTTATATCTGGCTTTTTTTATTAGATTAGTAAGGAACTATGTACAGTAACAAGGACAAGTTGAAGTAAAGTATAAATGTAATACAATAAATAAACGGTTATGTCAAAAACAAATGTTATTAGTTCTTACTAGGAATTTTATTCCATTTCTTTTTTTAAAAGGTGGGACTGGGGCGAGTAGATTTTTGGGTGATTTGTCTAGATAGAGGTGTGTGTGTGTGTGTGTGTGTGTACACTGGAAGTCAGAATACTTCTGTCAGACCGCTTGTGTGTGTGTGTGTGTGTGTGTACACTGGAAGTCAGAATACTTCTGTCAGACCGCTTGTGTGTGTGTGTGTGTGTACACACACACACACACAAGCGGTCTGACAGAAGTATTCTCTGACTTCCAGTGTCTGCCGCTGCTACAGCGTAACTCCTCCCTACCGCCCTCCTGTCCCGCTCCTGTCCCATTCACATGGTCCTCTTCTCCCTCCGCCACCACTGCTGTCCTCTGCCGCTGCCGAGCTTTGCTGCAGGATGCCGTCCTTCTCTCTCTCCGCCGCCGGCTGCTGTCCTCTGCCGCTGCCGAGCTTCGCTGCAGGATGCCGTCCTTCTCTCCCTCCGCCGCCGGCTACTGTCCTCTGCCGCTGTCGAGCTTCGCTGCAGGATGCCGTCCTTCTCTCCCTCCGCTGCCGGCTGCTGACCTTCGCTATATATCCATACATACATATACATATATACATACAGTATATATAAAAATATATATATATATAAATATATATATATGTTCTTCAGTATTTATTGATACCTTTTTTTTATTTGGACCAACAATTTGTGTCATGGGACAAGCTTTCAAGAGTTTTCCTCTTCCTCAGGTCAAGCAATACCATAAATATATACGCACATAAACATGCGCACACAGTGTATATGTTTGCGTGTGCGCATGTTTATGTGTGCGTGTGCGCATGTTTGTGTGCGTGTGCATATGTGTGCGTGTGCGCATGTATATGTGCGTGTACGCATGTATACGTGCGTGCATGTTTGTGTGTGTATATATGTGCGTTTGCGCATGTTTATGTGCGCATGTATACGTGTGTGCATGTTTATGTGTACGTGTGTGCATGTTTATGTGTGCGTGTGCGCATGTTTGTGTGCGTGTGCGCATGTATGTGTGTATGTGTGCGTGTGCGCATGTATACGTGTGTGCATGTATGTGTGCGTGTGCACATGTATGTGTGCGCGTGCGCATGTATATGCGTGCGTGTGCATATATATCTATATCATACAAACACTCACAAAGGGGGTAAGCGCGGCCCTCCTACCCCAGCCGCCAAAGCTCCCTTACCCCCTCGCCGCTCCCCCCCCCCGCCCGCTCCCTTACCCCCCGCCTGCTCCCTTACCCCCCCCCCCCGCCCGCTCCCTTACCCCCCCGGCCGCCAACTCCCCAGCCGCTGGGGGGCCAAGCAGCCTCGGATCTGCGCCAGTCCCACTCTCCACCACCTCTCACTCCCGTTGTGTGTGTGTGTGTGTGTGTGTGTGTGTGTGTGTGTGTGTGTGTGTGTGTAGGGACATTTTACTCCTGCCAACAATTTGTGCCTCACTTTCACCCCACCCTACCCCTGCCCTTCACCCCCCCTACCCCTGCCCTTCACTACCCCTGCCCTTCACCCCCCTCTACCCCTGCCCTTCACCCCCCCTACTACCCCTGCTCTTCACTCCCCCTAACCCTGACCTTCACCCACCCCTACCCTTCACCCACCCCTACCCCTGCCCTTCACCCCCCCTACCCCTGCCCTTCACCCCCCCCCACGCCTGCCCTTTGACTGAAGCACGCACACACCCTGACTGACGCACTCACACACCCTGACTGACGCACGCACACACCCTGACTGACGCACGCACACACCCTGACTGACGCACGCACACACCCTGACTGACGCACGCACACACACCCTGACTGGCGTACGCACACAAACCCTGACTGGCGCACGCACACAAACCCTGACTGGCGCACGCACACAAACCCTGACAGCCACACGTACACACACTGACAGCCGCACGCACACACCCTGACTGACGCACGCACACACCCTGACTGACGCACGCACACACCCTGACTGACGCACGCACACACACTGACGCACGCACACACTGACTGACTGACGCACGCACACACACACACACACACTGACTGATTGACGCACTGACTGACACACACACATACATACTGACGCACGCACACAACCCCTCACAGCCGCATGCACACAACCCCTCACAGCCACACGCACACATACACAGACTGACGCGCGCACACACACACACACACACACTGACTGCTGCACACACACCCACTGACTGCTGCACACACACACACACACTGACACACACACACACACACACTGACACAAACAAACACACACACACACACACACACACACTGACACACACACACACTGACTGACACACACACACACACTGACTGACGCACGCGCGCACACCCCCACACCCACGCGCGCACACACACAGACTGACGCGCGCGCGCACACACACACAATGAATGGTACACACACACACACATACACTGACACACACACACACTGACACTGACACACACACACACTGACACACACACACACACACACACACACTGACACACACACACACACACACTGACTGACACACACTGACTGACACACACACACACACACTGACTGACACACACACACTTACTGACGCGCGCGCGCGCACACCCCCACACCCACACACTGACTGAATGACTGACTGACTGCCGCACGCACACACTGACTGACTGAGGCACACACACACGCACACACTGACTGTGTGTGTGTGTGCGTCAGTCAGTCTGTGTGTGTGTTTGTGTTTCTGCGTCAGACTCACTGACGCGCGTGCACACACACACTGACTGACTGACGCACACACAATGACTGACGCACACACACTGCATGAAGCTGTAAAGGAGGGAGGGGGGGAACTGGATTGATGTGAATGGGGGACAAACAGAGAGAGGGGGAGGGGTGAGGAGAGAGGAGCGGGAACATTACATCCCGGGCAACGCCGGGTCTCTCAGCTAGTATAAAATAAACGTAAAGAGAGGGTGCATACCATTCAATGATGGATACAAAAAAAGGAACAACAGGACAGTCACTCTTATACTCCCAGAAAGTGAATATATATATCATTTACGTGAATCACTATCCGTATTTGAAGTGTGTGTGTATATAAATATATATATACATACAAATGAGCATACAGTAATATTTCCATTTGCTATTTGCCTTGCTATGGAGGGTTTTTGTCACTTTTTTACTCACATAACTTCACATATACATACATATATAATATATATATATATATGCAGTGGAAGTGTATTGTGTGTATTTACCTACACACTCACTCCACATTTCAGTAACATACATATACATCTAAATAATATTCACATATACACGTTTGCTATAAATGGAATTATTACAATTTTACATTATATACACGTGCAATGAATGGAATAAACACTGTAATAAGTTTGAAATCGCCTATCCGAGCTGCTATGCATGGCTGATCCCTTTTCTCCAGCTTCTTTGAATGTACTACTGTATGAGGAAGATCATGTGACCAGATGCTAGTGCACGTTTAGAGAGAGGGAGGGCAGTGCTGACAAAGGGGTGTGCCAGGGCTTGTGACAGGCCATGAAGGGGCAGTGCCTTAGCAAATGCTTGTTAAAATAGAATACAAGAAAATTGGTCTTTCAAAGTTGTTTTTTTAAAAACAGAAAATGCTAAAAGTATTATTTCTTACTACAGAACTGATTTATTAAAAAAAACACACATGCAGGATATAGACTGAACTGCAGCTTTAATTCCAGCAGATTTGATGGTAAGTGGTTTACCTGATTTCCCCAGGTTCCTTGCACCACTTCTTCTCCCATCTGAGCCCCCCAACCTGTCTTGCTCGCATCTGTTGTAATTTTTAACCAGTGCACAGGTTGTAGCGTTTTCCCTTTGACCAGGTTTCAGGTATCTTCCCACCATTTTAACTCTTGTTTTGTTTGTGGGTGTAACAAGATTCTTTGTCTTGTGTCTTTGTGATTCCCGTTCCATTGTTGCAGAAAATTGTTTTTGCAGAGGTCTCATATGCAACGCTTAATGTTGAAGCGAATTTCCCCAGGAGTCTCATGCATTCTTCTGCAGAAGTCCTGGTAGCTTTTCTGAGCCTCCTTGTTCGCATGGCTATGTCTAGCCCCTTTGCCTCTGGCAATCTCACTCCCAGAAATCTTAAGAGCTGAGTGGGTACCCAATGCTCTTGTCTCTGTTTATTAACCAACCGTGATGTTCTAGGAAGGTTATTACCATTTTCTGGTCTTGTTGGAGTTTCCCCCCATCCTTTGATTTTACCAGGATGTCGTCCAGGTAAGGGTATATCTCTACCCCCCTTTCTCATCTCTGCCACTAGAGGGGCTAGAACCTTTGTAAACGACCTTGGGGAAGTTGCCAGACCAATGTTAGTGCTGTGTATTGATAATACTCTTGATTTACTGCAAACCTTAGGAATCTTTGATGCCCTTTTGCTATTGGTACATGTAATAAGCGTCTTTTAAGTCTATCGCCACCATCCAGTCTCCTGGTTGTACCTCTTGTATAATCAGATTTACAGACCCCATCTTGAACTTTCTTATCTTCAAGACTGAATTTACCTTTCTTAGGTCTAGTATTGCTCTGTAATCCCCTGTAGGCATCTTTACCAAAATTATTCTGGAAAAATTCCGCTTCCTCTTACCTTTTCTATTACTTCTGCCTGTAGTAATTTCCTTAAAGCCGTATTCCTATAACAGCTGGATTCTCAGAAGCTAAACATCTCTTTATCTTGATTTTATTCATCTGTTGGAGACTGAATCTCCTGGCTCTGTCCTGATGCCTTTGTTATTATTGCATCTAGTTTGCTGCCGAATAGGAATTCACCTTCAAATGGTAATGTACATAAGGTGTTCTTTGATGCTGTGTCAGCCATCCACTGTCTGAGCCATAAAGCTCCTCTTGCTGATACCGCTCGTACCATAGACTTGGCTGCTATTTTTACTGCATCCAATGAGGCTTCTGCTATGTAATCAGTTGCCCATTTCACCACTGACAACGCCTTAAGAATAGTACTTCTTTTTACACCCTTGTCTATTGCCTCTTCAATATTGGCAATCCACACTCGCATAGCTCTAGCAATTGATGTAGTTGCTATGGCTGGCTTGTAGGCTGTTCCTGCCGTAACATATGCTTTTTTTTTTTTTAATGCATAATCCATCCTTTTATCCATAGCGTCCCTTAATGACGCTGCTTCCTCTAAGGGAATTGTGGTCTTTTTTACTATTCTGGAAATAGCAAGATCCACCTTTGGGCTAACCTCCCACTTTCTCATTTCCTCTTGTGGGAATGGATACATCTTCCCAAACCTTTTAGGCGTAATACTCCGGCGTCTGGTTGCGCCAACTCCACCTGAATGAGGTGCTTAATTACTTGATGGATAGTAAAGACTCTACCTTTTAAAGCAGCAGCAGTAAAAGCAGTAGTAGTACTAGTAGCAGTAGTAGCAATAGTAGCAATAGTAGCAGTAGTAGCAGTAGTAGCAGCAGTAGCAGCAGTAGCAGCAGTAGCAGTAGTAGTAGCAGTAGTAGCAATAGTAGTAGCAGCAGTAGTAGCAGTAGTAGTAGCAGTAGTAGCAGCAGTAGTAGCACGCCTAGCCTGTCAAAGCAGGCCAGTACAACTCTTGAAGCAGCCAGGACACTTTTTTTTTTTTTTTTTTTTTTTTTTTTTTAAATTTCAGAGGTGCTTGTTTTCAACCTCCTCCTGTTTGGATTCGATCCCACAACTTCTTCCAAGTATCAGCTCAAACACTGCACACCCCAACTCTGTGAGCCACAAGATCACCATTGTGTTAACTCCTAAATGTCTTTCAGTTCAAAAACCTGTATCAAGGCTTTGATGAGTGGATCCACCCTTTCTACATCAATTTCAGATTATTCCTGAATATCTTGATCTGATGAATCCATTTCATTCTCTGACACATGAAAACAATCACTTTCAGACCCATATGATGAAAAACCTTTCCCCTTATCCAGACTGGTCTGGGATATAGATCTTTCCTGCGCAGGGTTAACAGCTTGCTGCACTGCCGCATCAACTCTCCTCCTTCATCAATAAAGAAAATGCTCATTTGTTCACTGGTATCACCTGCAGGTGTCTTAAGACAATCTTCACATAATTACTTCCCTATTAGGGCTGGTTTCTCACAAGCTGAACACCATTTAGTTTCTTAGCAACCTTCATTTATGTTGCAGGGATTCCCCCGTCCCTTTTGAAGATCCTGCTTCTGGGAGGGTAACCACTGAACTAATTTATAAAACAAAATAAATGCTAAACATACACCCTAATGTATATATATATACCATCTCTCTTTTCCCATTGTAGAACTAAACTAAGGACTCACCTAGTCTTGGGAACTGATGTTTTGGGTGTCTCCATTCTTGCATCCATATCCAGCACTTGGCTTCTCCCTGCTGAGCGTTCCATGCTGCAGCTTCACTCACACATACATCGTGTGGCCGTCGCATTCCTGACGTCATCAAGTGCTCGTGCTCCCGCACGGCTCGCGTGTCCGTGCACGCACTTGCCGGCCTGCACGCGCGCGCTCCCGAGCGGCTACGTGCCCTGTACCCTTCTCCGCAGTATCCTTGATACACTTGCGGTCCTCTGAACCTCCTAGGTTCACCGCGGATTCCTGGGGTAGTACCGCCGCGTTGTTACGCTGTTGCGGTCTGTAGAGCTCCTCCGCTCGCAGCTATTGCTGCTCCCCCTTCCGCGTGTGGCGGGCTGCCGGGTACCTTACCGCAGCGTTCAGGCGCTTATGCGGTGAGTCTGGGCCTCCATGGGTCCCTGCTGCAGCTGCTGTGCGCCTCGTATCTTGGGCATTGCACTAAGTTTTCCTCGCGCTGCAGCCATTTCCCCCCACCCAACAGGGGCACCCCCGACTCTAAGGGGTCTCCGACTTGCCCCCCGCAGGGCGCACCGCGGAGCTTCAGGGGAGAGAGGTTGAGACCCTGGTTCTCTGCACAAAGTGCAGTAGGTGAGCCCTGTTAAAAAATAACAAATCCTACACCTAGCTGTGAGGACAGGAAAAAGACTGGTGTGCAGGTAGAGGGAGGGGCCTTATATGGTCTACCTGCAAAAGTCTACTTCCTGTCCTACCTAGAGTGAGAAGGGATTAACCCAATGGTGCCCACTGCCAGGGTGATCAGGAAAAATGTCTCTTTATTTCTGCTGCCTTATTCCCCCACACACTTTCCCTGTGACTCAGTTTGGACCCTGAGCTCCCCTCCCCCCCCCCAACCTTATATACGGTTGGGGCACCCACAAACCCTATACTGGTTGTGGGTCACCTTGGCACTAGCTGGGGTACCCCCCATAACCTAGGGATACAGCTACAGGAATACATATGTCTCCCTGTGCCTCATTGTCTGTCTGTCTGTCTGTCTGTCTGTCTGTCTGTCTGTCTGCCGCGGGAGGCCAGGTCTCCTAACACATTTATATTTCAGGGATCAGTCACACGGCAAAACCAGGGAAAGGAAACAGACTGATCGGCGCCGCCCCACTGGTGAAATGTAACGCAACACCGCCACCCGGTGGAGGATAGGGTCAATAGCACCTGAGCAATAAACAGAAGTAAAATAATAAGAGTTATTAGCAACAAATAAAATAAATACAAATCTTTAACCACTACTCACCCTCTGAGAAGCAGCAGCCGGTTCCTTCATCAGATGTGTTAGGATCGGCCGTCGGTCTGTCGCAGCGCTATACATTACGTGCAGCCATGTGTTTTCAGGAATCTGCTTCTGGGTTTAACAAGCCATGTATCTGACTTCACACGTACTTAAGGTATTTTATAACATGCGGGGTAGCCTTCAATGTTTAAATAATAACTATGAACGGTCAGCTTTATTAATTAATCACCTCATATATTTATTTATTCCATGTCCGGACGTATTCAGGGACTGGTTTTGTTCTGTATAATTTTGCAGTTGGCGAATTTAGCGAATCTGCCAACTGCACTTTCAGCAGCAGCTCCCCTCTCAACCACTAGGAAGGGGACGCCTGATATATTAGTGCAGGTAGTCAGGGTCAGAGCCACCCCCTGAGGAAGTTGGTCTTGAGCCAACGAAACGCGTCGAGTGTTACGTCCCGATTGTCCAGTGCGCTAGAGGAGGAGAATAATCACTGCCGGACCTGGACAATCGTGACGTCAGGACCTTCGGGAGAAACGAGTGCCTTTTCCAGCGGCCGCTGTAGGAGAGGACACGAGGCGAACCGAGGAGGAGAGACGTCCGCCAGAGCCCGACGGTAAAGGAGGAGAGAAAACCAACCCGCATCACAAAGATACCTTTTCATGCTCTGATTGGCATTTACAGATGTGAGTGAACATCTATCTGGGACTGGTTTTATATGTGCTTATTGTATTACAGTGTTTTACTTACTGCACTATCAGTCCCTCTTTCTCCTGTCCCTGCTGAAGAGGCGAATATACCTGCACTTACCCCCATACTCATCACCCCACCTACAACCACCTAACTACGGATGGGCTGCTGTTTATTCATTGAATAAGTCTGACAACCGCTCCCTCACCTTGTGTTTACAAGGCAAAACAAGGCACTAAAATAAAATGAGGTTTATTTTGGATAAGACCTCGGAAACACACAAGAATACAAAATACAAAAATATACACACTTACAGGGGTCTGGGGGATGAGATCTACCTTTCCTAGGTGCAGGGACCCACTTCTAATGGGTTTCCCCTGTCCACTTCTCTGCTCCAGGATATCAGAGCGCTGAACACACAGCAGCCACTCTGACATGTATCTCCAGCTGGTCACAGTCCAACTCCACACTCCTTCCCAGAGATGGACCTCTGCAAACTCCACACTCCTTCCCAGTGTCTCTCAGATGGTCATCTAAGAGAATCTCCACACTCCTTCTCAGAGATGGACTAGTGCCATCCCTTCTATAGCATCCTTTATATAGCCCTCTGTGGCTATACTTTATATGAGACAGGGACAGCTGACCAACCAGGGCACGGATTGAGTTTGTGTCACAAAAGCCAGAGGAGGGCGTGCTAAGGCACTCAAGACCTCCCACTGGGTAGGAGTCTCAGAGCCTGGGCAGTACAATGCTCTTACTCCCAGATCTGATCAGCAGCCTTTCACCTCTCCCCAGGAGTCCTGACACCGAGCTGTCCCAACCCCGGTTTTAATCCCATCATTTCTATGGAACAGTTCAGATAAATGGGATTACAGAAACTCCCTCCATGGAAATGATAGGAACAGGCACATAACATCATGTACATTCGCAGGGCTGACATGTTAATTTCATCACCACACAATACCAGGTATCTAAGCTGGCGGGGGGAGGGGAATTGCTAACACAGGAATAAATACAGACATAAGGTATTTATGTAAAAGACAGGGCTTAGAATTACACACAGCCAGCCCACACTCCCTGTACTTTGTTTTAGGGGTAGCTAGCTGGAATTTCTCTTTAATGGGTCAGCTAGCTACCCCTACCATCACACTCACCCACCCCCTGCAGTATTAGGGACGCTCTCACCCATCCCCTGCAGTATTAGGGACACTCTCACCCATCCCCTGCAGTATTAGGGACGCTCTCACCCATCCCCTGCAGTATTAGGGACGCTCTCACCCATCCCCTGCAGTATTAGGGACGCTCTCACCCACCCCCTGCAGTATTAGGGACGCTCTCACCCATCCCCTGCAGTATTAGGGACGCTCTCACCCATCCCCTGCAGTATTAGGGACACTCTCACCCATCCCCTGCAGTATTAGGGACGCTCTCACCCATCCCCTGCAGTATTAGGGACACTCTCACCCATCCCCTGCAGTATTAGGGACACTCACCCACCCCCTGCAGTATTAGGGACGCTCTCACCCATCCCCTGCAGTATTAGGGACGCTCTCACCCATCCCCTGCAGTATTAGGGACACTCACCCGCCCCCTGCAGTATTAGGGACACTCACCCACCCCCTGCAGTATTAGGGACACTCTCACCCATCCCCTGCAGTATTAGGGACGCTCTCACCCATCCCCTGCAGTATTAGGGACACTCACCCGCCCCCTGCAGTATTAGGGACACTCACCCACCCCCTGCAGTATTAAGGACACTCTCACCCATCCCCTGCAGTATTAGGGACACTCACCCACCCCCTGCAGTATTAGGGACACTCTCACCCATCCCCTGCAGTATTAGGGACGCTCTCACCCATCCCCTGCAGTATTACGGACGCTCTCACCCACCCCCTGCAGTATTAAGGACACTCTCACCCACCCCCTGCAGTATTAGGGACGGTCTCACCCACCCCCTGCAGTATTAGGGATGGTCTCACCCACCCCCTGCAGTATTAGGGACGCTCTCACCCACCCCCTGCAGTATTAGGGACGCTCTCACCCATCCCCTGCAGTATTAGGGACACTCTCACCCATCCCCTGCAGTATTAGGGACACTCACCCATCCCCTGCAGTATTAGGGACGCTCTCACCCATCTCCTGCAGTATTAGGGATGCTCTAACTGCCCCCCTGAAGTATTAGGGACACACCCATGCCCTGCAGTATTAAGGACACTCTCACCCATCCCCTGCAGTATTAGGGACACTCACCCACCCCCTGCAGTATTAGGGACGGTCTCACCTACCCCCTGCAGTATTAGGGACACTCACCCATCCCCTGCAGTATTAAGGACGCTCTCACCCACCCCCTGCAGTATTAGGGACGGTCTCACCCACCCCCTGCAGTATTAGGGATACTCACCCACCCCCTGCAGTATTAGGGACACTCACCCACCCCCTGCAGTATTAGGGATACTCACCCACCCCCTGCAGTATTAGGGACACTCACCCACCCCCTGCAGTATTAGGGACACTCACCCACCCCCTGCAGTATTAGGGACAGTCTCACCCACCCCCTGCAGTATTAGGGACGCTCTCACCCACCCCCTGTAGTATTACGGACGCTCTCACCCACCCCCTGCAGTATTAGGGACACTCACCCACCCCCTGCAGTATTAGGGACACTCTCACCTACCCCCTGCAGTATTAGGGACGCTCTCACCCAACCCCTGCAGTATTAGGGACGGTCTCACCCACCCCCTGCAGTATTAGGGACGGTCTCACCCACCCCCTGCAGTATTAGGGACAGTCTCACCCACCCCCTGCAGTATTAGGGACGCTCTCACCCACCCCCTGCAGTATTAGGGACGTCTCACCCACCCCCTGCAGTATTAGGGACGGTCTCACCCACCCCCTGCAGTATTAGGGACGGTTTCACCCACCCCCTGCAGTATTAGGGACACTCACCCACCCCCTGCAGTATTAGGGACGGTCTCACCCACCCCCTGCTTTATTGGAGAAGCTGTATGAAACACTGGGGGGCGCTCACACACTTCCTACGCCAATGTGAATAGTGAAGGTGAATAAAATAAACAGCAAAATGACTCCTGAGGAAGCTGTTCAGTCTGCACAGCGAAACGCGTTGGGTGAGACGCAGCGTGGGATCCAGAGAAGAGCAGAGAGAACTCCCAGCCGGCGGAGAATACAGAGGGAAGGAGCGCGAGTTCGCGCCAACCGGAAGTGACGCCAGATGCGGAGAACGGGGGAGCTCGGCGAGGGCGCGACTTACTGCGCACAATACGAACCCAATATACCTCCATATCCCTGATACATTGTTCCAGAGTATGCACGTCTCTCCCTCCCATTACCACGGCGACGCTGGCGGGGTTACTGCTTATTTCCTGTCCCATTGGGAGGGGGACATGTACAGCCCGTACCCCCCTTTGTATGTATGTGTTAGCCATATTGCACCATGTTATTGTCTGTATTTCATGGCACCTTCTCATCGCTCCCGATGTTTAGAGGTTATTGCCCCCGCAGCTGTGGTTAGAGAGAAGAAGAGAGCCTGAAGCCCTTGCTAGTTGCCTGTGAACATGAAGAGGCAGAGGCCCCAGCATGGGGTCGTAGGCTCCTTAAGGGCTGCGACGTCCTGATTAGCGAGAGCTGGGGGGAGGGCGGGGGGGGTGGCTAATTCACCCCCCCACTTCCCCCACGGAGTGGGAAGGCTGCTTGTCCCCTCCCATGCAGGGGGAGGGGGGAGAGAGGGTATAAAGAGCGGGGCCCCAGGGGAGAGAGTCAGAGCTAACTGAATTTTCCCCTTACAGGAACGCTTGCGGCCGCAACGCCTTCAGGAGCCCCCCGCTGTATGAAGACCCCCGAGTCCTGCCAGCCTCACCCATGAGCCTGAGGAGGCTGCTGATGCCCCGCTGAGGTGCAGGTAGGAATCCCCCATCCCACAGCCCTCCCAGCTCCCCCGCCACGCGCAGGCGCCTGCTGGCAGCCCACTGCATTCTCCCTGTGCCCCCCTCACGTCCCCACACCCGACCCCCCGCCCGACCTGTGCCCCCTCCCAGCCTGTGGCCCCACCGCCTCCCGGCATGTGCCCCTGCGAGGTTCTGCCGCCTCCCGGCATGTGCCCCTGCGAGGTTCCGCTGCCCCCCGGCATGTGCCCCTGCGAGGTTCCGCCGCCTCCCGGCATGTGCCCCTGCGGGGTCCCTCCACCTCACAGCCGGTACCCGTGCCGGGCCACGGCACCTCCCGGTCTGTGCACCCGCCGTCCGCGTCCTCCCTGCCTCCCTCAGCCAGGCCCTGTCGTGCCTGTCCCCCGCTTCCAGCACCGCTCCCTCTCCGGGGTACCTACACCTCGGGGAGGGACGCTACAGCTCCCGCGCCGACAGCACGTTCCCCCCTCCCCCGGTGAGGGACGCTCCTCCCTTACACCGGCGCGGCCCCAGCCCCCGCGCCGCATGCCTCCTCGCCCCCGAGCGGGCCATTCTGGGGACAGCCGCACGATGGGGACCCCCTCTCGGGCTGTCCCCCCGGCTCCCCCCCCCTCTCGGAGTGTTCCCCCGGCTCCCCCCCCTCTCGGGCTGTTCCCCCGGCTCCCCCCCCTCTCGGGCTGTTCCCCCGGCTCCCCCCCCTCTTGGGCTGTTCCCCCGGCTCCCCCCCCCTCTCGAACTGTTCCCCCGGCTCCCCCCCCCTCTCGAGCTGTTCCCCCGGCTCCCCCCCCCTCTCGAGCTGTTCCCCCAGCTCCCCCCCCTCTCGGGCTGTTCCCCCGGCTCCCCCCCTCTTGGGCTGTTCCCCCGGCTCCCCCCCCCCTCCCCAGGTTGCTATGAGCAGAGTGGAGGGAGGGGGCCTTCTCAGGGTTATTAAAGAGACAGGAGGTCACAGGGAGTTCTGCAGAGGAAGGCTTTACCTCTGCCCTCCCCTGCAACAGCGCCACCATGAGGCCCCTTGTAGTACTGCAGTGCGACCTCAATCTCACCCCTCACACTGCAGGGGGGTCTGTGAGTAGGATTAAAGTCGTGAAGCACCAATGTTACATATACCACCATACGTCACCCCCAACCACCCCACCTACCTACCTCCAGCTGGCTGGGGCGCGGGCGGTTCGGTTTATAACCGCCCCAGCCGCCGTGGGGCCCCTGCCCCTCCCACCCATGGGTCACGCTTTGTCGGGGAAGATTAACTGCCGCACAGGGACAAGCGCCCTGCTATGTCACGGGGGAGGGGGATTTAAGGTGACCCAGCCCCTGGATCCCGCAGGGGGCCGCAGGCCGGGCCCTCTCAGGTTTCGCAGGAAGCGGCGGCCAATGAGTGGTCATCGCACGCCTGGGATGTGGACCTGGACCCCTACCCACCTTCACCGACGCATGGCGAGGAGGGGGACAGACGCCGAGTCCAGTCGGCGTGCTTCAGGTCCAGGTCAGTGCAAGGTGCTGACCCGAGCGACGAGATTCTGGGTAAGGAAATAAATCCTCGGCAATTACGGATAATAGCGATTCAGTGTCAGCGACATCAGAGCCTGAGAGCGCAGCGCAGCGGCACGAAACCCCCATGTATAAATTCCTAAAGAGACAGCTAGCGGTGATTAACCGGTCACTTCAGGCTAAGCCAAGCGGGGAACGCAGGAGGCAGCGGGGAGAGCAAGGCCCCAAAAATAAGGACAACAGCATCGGCGAGGAAAGGACAGGTACGCCTGCGCTATGACCCCTCTCTCCAGTCGGGTTACACCCAAAGTGAGATAATAAAAGTGAGGTTCACGGGCGTGTACGACCTCGCTGCTGAGGGGTAACAGGCCAAGCAATAAGCAAAGGCTGCAGGCGAGGAGAGCGCTAATAAGCATAGAACCAGTGGCACCTGGCTGAGAGGTTACCTGGTGTTAGCCAGCTGCCTGCTGGAGAAGCACCCAGAGGAGGGCCTGAATATCCTTACATACATAGACCTTATATACGGCACATATACATATATGGGGGGCGCAGCGTGGTACGAATATGTTTAGGCACAAGATACATGGGAACCCCGTTCGAATTTCGGTACTAAGGGCCCTGACTTATGGGTTCGCCGGGTAACACCGGAGAAATTTGCTCCCTTTGCCAGGGGGTCGGGGGGCGGCCATCTAGTCATCCACTGGGGGGGGGGGGAGCCCAGGAAATCAGGATGCTGGGACTTTAATAAAAACTCTGGCACGAGGGGGGGGGGAGGGTAAGTCCCGACACGTACGCTCACTCTGCAGCGGGGGACACTCAGCGCCAAAAATGCTATAAACAAAAAAAAAAGCCAGAACCACCGGCAAGCCGGCCGATAGTGGCCCCGGCATGGGCGGAAATGCCACCTAAATTAGCATTTCTGCTGCCATGGCTTCAGGCCTAAACCTGCCAGGCGACAGCGGATTTTCTCACAAGGTTTAAGGGAGGGTTTCGTCTCCCAGGTGGGTCCAATCCGGTAACAACACGTGCAAATCGCACCCTTAAACCCGCCTCTATATACCCGCACGCTGTGCGTGAGATAAGTAACACGGGGGTAAGCCTGGGACGCACGGCCGGGCCATTCACTCACTTCCTAGCAGGCGTGCCGTGTCCAGTACCAGTCGTTAGATAGGGCCAGCAACATAGTCGGGTCTTATGGGACGGGGGCCCGTATGGCCAAGCGGGACATAGTCAGCATTTCGGCTGTTACCTTTATACCCAGATATTTTCAGGCTCATGGGTTGCAAGTGCGAGGGGGCTTACTACGTGGACGTGTGCCTCCCCCATGGGCTGCGCCATTTCCTGCGCCTTTTTTGAGGCATTATAGCAAGTTTGTACACTGGTGCATAATGGAGAGTACGGGGTGTGACACTATAGCTTGGATGATTTCCTCCTTGTGGGGCCCCCTGAGTCCACACTTGGCAAGAGGCTCTTAGAACTCAGTCACACTAAGGAAAACATGGGGTTACCTATAGCTGAGGATAAAACAGAGGGCCCGGTCAGCACCTTATCATTCCTAGGGATTGAGATCGATTCAGTGGCCGGGGAATCCAGGCTGCCCAGGGATAAAGTCGTCAAACTGAGGGGCCTTACTCAGGAATGCAAGGGTGCGAGGAAGGTTACACCAAGGCAGATGCAGGCACTGCTCGGGCGCCTAAATTTCACATGTAGGGTCATACCCATGGGCAGGATTTTCAGCAGGAGATTAGAGATGCCGAACGCCGGGGTATCCCGCCCGCTGCACCGCATCAGGGTCACTAAGGAACTTAGAGCCGACCTGGGTGCCTGGGAAGCTTTCCTCCCGGACGTTAATGGCAAAAAGCTAGGGATAGAAGGGGGCCGTAGTAGCCAAGAGCTAGAGCTGTTCAAACGAGGCAGGGTCACTAGGCTTCGGCGCCTACCTCAAAGGGGAATGGGGCGCAGAACCACGGCCCCAGGCACGGGCAGACGCAGGTTTAATAAAGAATATCGCCTTCGTGAGTTCCCATCATAGTGGCGGTGGAGCGTTGGGCTAAGGAGCCGAGTAACAAGCACATCATATTCTGGTCCCACCACCTCGGGCTGGTGGAGCAGGGAACAGCCTCCATTCCACATCAGGCCCAGTGATCCGGCTGCTGCAGCTCTGCGTGCGCAGCAACATCAACGCTTAACGCCCAGCATGTCCCGGGGAGATTAAACGTGAGAGCAGGCGCCTTACCACGGTTCAATTGGCCAGCGTTAGGCGAGCAGCAGCAAATGCCACAGGTCTAACGTGCCCACGTCACATTTGGCAGATAGGGATATCGGACTAATGGACCTGGTCCAGAAGTCGCTAGCCCCACGCACCTGGAAATCCTACCTCCGGGCCTGGCACATATGGCTATTACTCATGGAAGAAGACAGAGCTGAGGGTAAGCGAGGTAGCAGCGCGCGGATCATTGGCTTCCTACAGGCCCAGAAGGCAGCTGGGGCGACACGGGCCAGTGTTGGGGCCAGGTTGTCAGGTTTGGCTTTATTCCTGAAGCTCCACAACATCAAGGACATAATTAAGGATTTCACAACAAGGAGAATCCTCATAGGCTGGGATAGGGGCGAAGCCAGGAGAACCGACGGCAGGGAACCGGTAACGCCAGGCAGGCTGGGATAGGGGCGAAGCCAGGAGAACCGACGGCAGGGAACCGGTAACGCCAGGCAGGCTGGAGGTATTGATAATGGCAACAAACAAGGAATGTGTCTATACAGCGGGAAGGGATCTGTTCAGAGTAGCATTGGCCGCGGCTTTCTGTGGCTCCTTCAGGGTCGGCGAGCTAGCGGCAGCATCTAAAGCAAGCCAGGGTTCGGGTTTGTTTCCGTAAGCGCGATTCTCAATGGTACGTCTGTGGCGTGCAAGGTTCGCAGGTCTAAAACCGACCAAGCGGGAAGGGGAGTGTGGGGTCCACAATGGACAAATAGCAGAAGAGAGGGCCCAGTGGTGATGATTAAGCGGTACGCAAGGCCCAGGCATAAGGCAGGACGCAACGCCACTCACAAGGTGCCCGTTTCAAAGGGTTTTTAGGCGGGGCCTTGCCGCTAGGGGGGATGGATCCCAGTGTATTTGGTATCCTTCAGAATCGGTGCCGCTACAGCGGCAGCTGAGCGGCTGTACGCCGGAGCAAATAAAGAAACCGGGGAGGTGGAAACCCAGCGCCTATAGGGGGTTACATCAGGGCCAAAGGGCACAGCAACGTGCGGACGCAAGCAGATTAACATGTTATTCCCTCTCAGTAGACAGCTGCACAAGGGCCCTGGAAGTGTGGCTCATGGGTCATTCCTTCGTTCAGTGGGCGCACGTATGGGCGAAGGATCAGCGGTGCGGCCAGCAGCTGGGGTGTACGGGGGAGGGGGTGAATCGGCGTTGGCTTGGGAAGAGAGGAAGGTGCTTGGTTGATCTGTAACCGGCTCTGGACAAGGCGCGAGCAGAATTGCAGGTGAAACCGGATGTTATTTTGCTACACCTCGGGGGGATCGACCCAGCCAACAACAAAACACTAGAGGTGATTTATCGGTTACGGCAGGAACGCGCCCGCTTGAAGGCGCTGTGGGGTGAGGTTTTAATCACTTGGTCTGTAATTAGTCCAAAGCGAATTATAAAAGGGGCCACGGAAAGAGAAAGCTAGGAGGAAGGTAAATAAGGCCACGGGCAAAATTCATCCTCTAGCGGCACATAGAGACTGACACCAAAGAGCAAGGATCTCCTCCCCCCTCCCCCATTCACATGCTTCGGGCGGGGGGAGGGAGAGCTGCCAATCGCCGGCCGCTGGGCAAGGATCTCCCCCCCATTTTGCAGGGAGCAGGCTGGGCTGGCGGGCAGGCTGGTAGGATTTTAACAGCGGGTGTTAAAATAAAGCTGCGACCTTTTCTTCCAACATTGTGTGGTCTCCATTACTTGGTTTAGCGTCACAAAGGAGGGGCGGCGCATAACGCCTTTCCGGAGAATAAGGACGGGTTGCGTTACCCTGATACACTTCCCGTTACTGCGGGGGGCGGCGCATAACGCCTTTACGGAGAATAAGGACGGGGTGCGTTACCCTGATACACTTCCCGTTACTGCGGGGGGTGCGTTACCCTGATACACTTCCCGTTACTGCGGGGGGCGGCGCATAGCGCCTTTACGGAGAATAAGGACGGGGTGCGTTACCCTGATACACTTCCCGTTACTGCGGGGGGTGCGTTACCCTGATACACTTCCCGTTACTGCGGGGGGCGGCGCATAGCGCCTTTACGGAGAATAAGGACGGGCTGCGTTACCCTGATACACTTCCCGTTACTGCGGGGGGCGGCTCACGGCAGAGCTGGGTGATTGCTCTGTGATTTCATTCTTGTGTCCTAGAGGGGGATACGGGTCAGGGGAAGTACCGTGAGGTTCCTGTGGACCCAAGGGAACGGGCCAGAAGAAAGGGTTCCTACCCCGAAACGTTGCCCCTCTTACCCTCCCCCAGTGTCTCTATATGTTTTCCTGCTCCCCAGACCCCCATGTTTACCCCACACGCCCCCCCTCCCTTTGTATCCCCCCCCCCCAGTGGGATAATTAGAGCTGTATACTTTGCTAAATGAGTCAGTTCCAATTTTGCACATTTATATTTTTCACGCTATTAAATTTGTGACTTATTCTGAAACTATCTCCGTGTTTCCCTATCCCTGATACATTGTTCCAGACTATGCGCGTCTCTCCCTCCCGTTACCACGGCGACGCTGGCGGGGTTACTGCTCATTTCCTGTCCCATTGGGAGGGGGACATGTACAGCCCGTACCCCCCTTTGTATGTATGTGTTAGCCATATTGCACCATGTTATTGTCTGTATTTCATGGCACCTTCTCATCGCTCCCCTGATGTTTAGAGGTTATTGGAGAAGCTCTCACCCTTTCCCTTCAATTATTAGGGACGCTCTCACCTGTGTACTGTGTGTGTGTAATTAACAAGCAGCGGTACTGTGTGTGTGTAATTAACAAGCAGCGGTACTGTGTGTGTGTAATTAACAAGCAGCGGTTCTGTGTGTGTGTAATTAACAAGCAGCGGTACTGTGTGTGTGTAATTAACAAGCAGCGGCACTGTGTGTGGGTAATTAACAAGCAGCGGTACTGTGTGTGTGTAATTAACAAGCAGCGGTACTGTGTGTGTGTAATTAACAAGCAGCGGTACTGTGTGTGTGTAATTAACAAGCAGCGGTACTGTGTGTGTGTAATTAACAAGCAGCGGTACTGTGTGTGTGTAATTAACAAGCAGCGGTACTGTGTGTGTGTAATTAACAAGCAGCGGTACAGTGTGTGTAAATAACAAGCAGCGGTACTGTGTGTGTGTGTAAATAACAAGCAGCGGTACTGTGTGTGTGTGTAATTAACAAGCAGCGGCACTGTGTGTGTGTAATTAACAAGCAGCGGTACTGTGTGTGTGTAATTAACAAGCAGCGGTACTGTGTGTGTGTGTAATTAACAAGCAGCGGCACTGTGTGTGTGTAATTAACAATCAGCGGTACTGTGTGTGTGTAATTAACAAGCAGCGGTACTGTGTGTGTAAATAACAAGCAGCGGTACTGTGTGTGTGTAAATAACAAGCAGCGGTACTGTGGGTGTGTAAATAACAAGCAGCGGTACTGTGTGTGTGTAAATAACAAGCAGCGGTACTGCGTGTGTGTAAATAACAAGCAGCGGTACTGTGTGTGTGTAAATAACAAGCAGCAGTACTGTGTGTGTGTGTAATTAACAAGCAGCGGTACTGTGTGCGTGTAAATAACAAGCAGCGGTACTGTGTGGGTGTGTAAATAACAAGCAGCGGTACTGTGGGTGTGTAAATAACAAGCAGCGGTACTGTGGGTGTGTAAATAACAAGCAGCGGTACTGTGGGTGTGTAAATAACAAGCAGCGGTACTGTGTGTGTGTAAATAACAAGCAGCGGTACTGCGTGTGTGTAAATAACAAGCAGCGGTACTGTGTGTGTGTAAATAACAAGCAGCGGTACTGCGTGTGTGTAAATAACAAGCAGCAGTACTGTGGGTGTGTTAATAACAAGCAGCGGTACTGTGGGTGTGTAATTAACAAGCAGCGGTACTGTGTGTGTGTAAATAACAAGCAGCGGTACTCTGTGTGTAAATAACAAGCAGCGGTACTGTGGGTGTGTTAATAACAAGCAGCGGTACTGTGGGTGTGTAATTAACAAGCAGCGGTACTGTGTGTGTGTAAATAACAAGCAGCGGTACTGTGTGTGTGTAAATAACAAGCAGCGGTACTGTGTGTGTGCGTGTAAATAACAAGCAGCGGTACTGTGGGTGTGTAAATAACAAGCAGCGGTACTGTGTGTGTGTAAATAACAAGCAGCGGTACTGCGTGTGTGTAAATAACAAGCAGCGGTACTGTGTGTGTGTAAATAACAAGCAGCGGTACTGCGTGTGTGTAAATAACAAGCAGCAGTACTGTGGGTGTGTTAATAACAAGCAGCGGTACTGTGGGTGTGTAATTAACAAGCAGCGGTACTGTGTGTGTGTAAATAACAAGCAGCGGTACTCTGTGTGTAAATAACAAGCAGCGGTACTGTGGGTGTGTTAATAACAAGCAGCGGTACTGTGGGTGTGTAATTAACAAGCAGCGGTACTGTGTGTGTGTAAATAACAAGCAGCGGTACTGTGTGTGTGTAAATAACAAGCAGCGGTACTGTGTGTGTGCGTGTAAATAACAAGCAGCGGTACTGTGTGTGTGTAAATAACAAGCGGTGGTACTGTGTGTGTGTAAATAACAAGCAGCGGTACTGTGTGTGTGTAAATAACAAGCGTCAGTACTGTGTGTGTGTATAAATAACAAGCAGCGGTACTGGGTGTGTAAATAACAAGCAGCGGTACTGGGTGTGTAAATAACAAGCAGCGGTACTGTGTGTGTGTAAATAACAAGCAGCGGTACTGTGTGTGTGTAAATAACAAGCAGCGGTACTGTGTGTGTGTAAATAACAAGCAGCGGTACTGTGGGTGTGTAAATAGAAGCAGCGGTACTGTGTGTGTAAATAACAAGCAGCGGTACTGTGGGTGTGTAAATAACAAGCAGCGGTACTGTGTGTGTGTGTAAATAACAAGCAGTGGTACTGTGTGTGTGTAAATAGAAGCAGCGGTACTGTGTGTGTGTGTAAATAACAAGCAGTGGTACTGTGTGTGTGTAAATAGAAGCAGCGGTACTGTGTGTGTGTAAATAACAAGCAGTGGTACTGTGTGTGTGTAAATAGAAGCAGCGGTACTGTGTGTGTAAATAACAAGCAGCGGTACTGTGGGTGTGTAAATAACAAGCAGCGGTACTGTGTGTGTGTAAATAACACGCAGCGGTACTGTGTGTGCGTGTAAATAACACGCAGCGGTACTGTGTGTGCGTGTAAATAACAAGCAGCGGTACTGTGTGTGCGTGTAAATAACAAGCAGCGGTACTGTGGGTGTGTAAATAACAAGCAGCGGTACTGTGGGAGTGTAAATAACAAGCAGCGGTACTGTGGGTGTGTAAATAACAAGTAAAAGGGATAAAGGGGAATGTTACAGGCAGTAGAGGCTTTTCCCCTAATATCTCCGGAGATAATATACACATTAAATCATGGGACAGTAACCCCATTATTTCCTATGAACAGGACAGGTTTTATCCCTATGAAACGTAAATGTTTGGCAGATATCCCCACTACATATTATATGCTGCAGCATAACAAGAAAGGCAGGAATCACTGCACACAGCAGAATAACAGGAATAGATAAACGCTCATTGGGAGGTGACACGATTAATAAGACTATCAGATATTATATTATTATCCCACGCGCCTTTAAAGCTGCCGTCCCACCTAGGGCCAAAATAACTCAGCGGCAGAGTTATATCCGGGGGACGGACGCGTCTCTTTACAGTATCACACGCGGAGAAATATTGTGATAACATTTATTAAATGAGATGAGAGACGCGGTGAGAGAAACACTTGTCTGACAAACATTCTCAGGGAGAAGCAGGAATATGTTATTCTGCATCATACAATTCTTATATTATAAAGCATTTCCATTTACTGACACAGCACAAACATATATATGTAATGGGTATACGCTCCTATATTACTTCTATACGCTCGCTCCCAGAGCAGGAACTAAACACAGATTAAAGCAATCAGATATCCCCAGGACAGGTATGTGAGATATATATATATATATATCAAATGGAAATATTACTGTATGCTCATTTGCATATCTTACCCCTTTCACCATTATCACCCAGCACACAGCACTTACACTGCAGCAAGGGATTCTGGGAAATGACATGCAAATGAGCACACAGTGCCACTTTCTGCTTCAAAATAATTTTAAACATGGTTCCCTATAGGCTTAAGCTTGCTGCATGGTCACCGCTTTAAGCACAGCCAGGGTTAAGATGCACCCTGCAGTGGGAGGGACAGCTGTGAGGGGCTGTGGGTCCTGTCTGTGTCCCCCTGCAGTGGGAGGGACAGATGTGAGGGGCTGTGTGTCCTGTCTGTGTCCCCCTGCAGTGGGAGGGACAGATGTGAGGGGCTGTGTGTCCTGTGTCCCCCTGCAGTGGGAGGGACAGATGTGAGGGGCTGTGTGTCCTGTCTGTGTCCCCCTGCAGTGGGAGGGACAGATGTGAGGGGCTGTGTGTCCTGTCTGTGTCTCCCTGCAGTGGGAGGGACAGATGTGAGGGGCTGTGTGTCCTGTGTCCCCCTACAGTGGGAGGGACAGATGTGAGGGGCTGTGTGTCCTGTCTGTGTCCCCCTGCAGTGGGAGGGACAGATGTGAGGGGCTGTGTGTCCTGTGTCCCCCTGCAGTGGGAGGGACAGATGTGAGGGGCTGTGTGTCCTGTCTGTGTCACCCTGCAGTGGGAGGGACAGATGTGAGGGGCTGTGTGTCCTGTCTGTGTCCCCCTGCAGTGGGAGGGACAGATGTGAGGGGCCGTGTGTCCTGTCTGTGTCACCCTGCAGTGGGAGGGACAGATGTGAGGGGCTGTGTGTCCTGTCTGTGTCCCCCTGCAGTGGGAGGGACAGATGTGAGGGGCTGTGTGTCCTGTCTGTGTCCCCCTGCAGTGGGAGGGACAGATGTGAGGGGCTGTGTGTCCTGTCTGTGTCCCCCTGCAGTGGGAGGGACAGATGTGAGGGGCTGTGTGTCCTGTGTCCCCCTGCAGTGGGAGGGGCAGATGTGAGGGGCTGTGGGTCCTGTCTGTGTCTCCCTGCAGTGGGAGGGACAGATGTGAGGGGCTGTGGGTCCTGTCTGTGTCACGCTGCAGTGGGAGGGACAGATGTGAGGGGCTGTGTGTCCTGTCTGTGTCACCCTGCAGTGGGAGGGACAGATGTGAGGGGCTGTGTGTCCTGTCTGTGTCCCCCTGCAGTGGGAGGGACAGATGTGAGGGGCTGTGTGTCCTGTCTGTG
This sequence comes from Ascaphus truei, assembly GCF_040206685.1. Lineage (NCBI taxonomy): Eukaryota > Metazoa > Chordata > Amphibia > Anura > Ascaphidae > Ascaphus > Ascaphus truei. The sequence goes on from NW_027453861.1 coordinate 572,108, forward strand.
TCCCCCTGCAGTGGGAGGGACGGATGTGAGGGGCTGTGGGTCCTGTGTCCCCCTGCAGTGGGAGGGACAGATGTGAGGGGCTGTGGGTCCTGTCTGTGTCCCCCTGCAGTGGGAGGGACAGATATGAGGGGCTGTGTGTCCTGTCTGTGTCCCCCTGCAGTGGGAGGGACAGATGTGAGGGGCTGTGTGTCCTGTCTGTGTCCCCCTGCAGTGGGAGGGACAGATGTGAGGGGCTGTGTGTCCTGTCTGTGTCCCCCTGCAGTGGGAGGGACAGATGTGAGGGGCTGTGTGTCCTGTCTGTGTCACCCTGCAGTGGGAGGGACGGATGTGAGGGGCCGTGTGTCCTGTCTGTGTCCCCCTGCAGTGGGAGGGACAGATGTGAGGGGCTGTGTGTCCTGTCTGTGTCCCCCTGCAGTGGGAGGGACAGATGTGAGGGGCTGTGTGTCCTGTGTCACCCTGCAGTGGGAGGGACAGATGTGAGGGGCTGTGGGTCCTGTGTCCCCCTGCAGTGGGAGGGACAGATGTGAGGGGCTGTGGGTCCTGTCTGTGTCACCCTGCAGTGGGAGGGACAGATGTGAGGGGCTGTGTGTCCTGTCTGTGTCCCCATGCAGTGGGAGGGACAGATGTGAGGGGCTGTGGGTCCTGTCTGTGTCACCCTGCAGTGGGAGGGACAGATGTGAGGGGCTGTGTGTCCTGTCTGTGTCCCCCTGCAGTGGGAGGGACAGATGTGAGGGGCTGTGTGTCCTGTCTGTGTCCCCCTGCAGTGGGAGGGACAGATGTGAGGGGCTGTGTGTCCTGTGTCACCCTGCAGTGGGAGGGACAGATGTGAGGGGCTGTGTGTCCTGTCTGTGTCATCCTGCAGTGGGAGGGACAGATGTGAGGGGCTGTGGGTCCTGTGTCCCCCTGCAGTGGGAGGGACAGATGTGAGGGGCTGTGTGTCCTGTCTGTGTCCCCCTGCAGTGGGAGGGACAGATGTGAGGGGCTGTGGGTCCTGTCTGTGTCCCCCTGCAGTTGGAGGGACAGATGTGAGGGGCTGTGGGTCCTGTCTGTGTCCCCCTGCAGTGGGAGGGACAAATGTGAGGGGCTGTGTGTCCTGTCTGTGTCCCCCTGCAGTGGGAGGGACAGATGTGAGGGGCTGTGGGTCCTGTCTGTGTCCCCCTGCAGTTGGAGGGACAGATGTGAGGGGCTGTGGGTCCTGTCTGTGTCCCCCTGCAGTTGGAGGGACAGATGTGAGGGGCTGTGGGTCCTGTCTGTGTCCCCCTGCAGTGGGAGGGACAGATGTGAGGGGCTGTGGGTCCTGTCTGTGTCCCCCTGCAGTTGGAGGGACAGATGTGAGGGGCTGTGGGTCCTGTCTGTGTCCCCCTGCAGTTGGAGGGACAGATGTGAGGGGCTGTGGGTCCTGTCTGTGTCCCCCTGCAGTTGGAGGGACAGATGTGAGGGGCTGTGGGTCCTGTCTGTGTCCCCCTGCAGTGGGAGGGACAGATGTGAGAGGCTGTGTGTCCTGCCTGTGTCCCCCTGCAGTGGGAGGGGCAGATGTGAGGGGCTGTGTCCCCCTGCAGTGGGAGGGGCAGATGTGAGGGGCTGTGGGTCCTGTCTGTGTCCCCCTGCAGTGGGAGGGACAGATGTGAGGGGCTGTGTGTCCTGTCTGTGTCCCCCTGCAGTGGGAGGGACAGATGTGAGGGGCCGTGTGTCCTGTCTGTGTCCCCCTGCAGTGGGAGGGACAGATGTGAGGGGCTGTGGGTCCTGTCTGTGTCCCCCTGCAGTGGGAGGGACAGATGTGAGGGGCTGTGGGTCCTGTCTGTGTCACCCTGCAGTGGGAGGGACAGATGTGAGAGGCTGTGTGTCCTGTGTCACCCTGCAGTGGGAGGGACAGATGTGAGAGGCTGTGTGTCCTGTGTCACCCTGCAGTGGGAGGGACAGATGTGAGAGGCTGTGTGTCCTGTGTCCCCCTGCAGTGGGAGGGACAGATGTGAGGGGCTGTGGGTCCTGTCTGTGTCCCCCTGCAGTGGGAAGGACAGATGTGAGGGGCTGTGGGTCCTGTCTGTGTCACCCTGCAGTGGGAGGGACAGATGTGAGGGGCTGTGTGTCCTGTCTGTGTCCCCCTGCAGTGGGAGGGACAGATGTGAGGGGCTGTGTGTCCTGTGTCCCCCTGCAGTGGGAGGGACAGATGTGAGAGGCTGTGTGTCCTGCCTGTGTCCCCCTGCAGTGGGAGGGACAGATGTGAGGGGCTGTGTGTCCTGTCTGTGTCCCCCTGCAGTGGGAGTGACAGATGTGAGGGGCTGTGGGTCCTGTATGTGTCACCCTGCAGTGGGAGGGACAGATGTGAGGGGCCGTGTGTCCTGTCTGTGTCCCCCTGCAGTGGGAGGGACAGATGTGAGGGGCTGTGGGTCCTGTCTGTGTCCCCCTGCAGTGGGAGGGACAGATGTGAGGGGCTGTGGGTCCTGTCTGTGTCACCATGCAGTGGGAGGGACAGATGTGAGAGGCTGTGTGTCCTGTGTCACCCTGCAGTGGGAGGGACAGATGTGAGGGGCTGTGTGTCCTGTGTCACCCTGCAGTGGGAGGGACAGATGTGAGAGGCTGTGTGTCCTGTGTCCCCCTGCAGTGGGAGGGACAGATGTGGGGGGCTGTGGGTCCTGTCTGTGTCCCCCTGCAGTGGGAGGGACAGATGTGAGGGGCTGTGGGTCCTGTCTGTGTCCCCCTGCAGTGGGAGGGACAGATGTGAGGGGCTGTGTGTCCTGTCTGTGTCCCCCTGCAGTGGGAGGGACAGATGTGAGGGGCTGTGTGTCCTGTCTGTGTCACCCTGCAGTGGGAGGGACAGATGTGAGGGGCTGTGGGTCCTGTCTGTGTCCCCCTGCAGTGGGAGGGACAGATGTGAGGGGCTGTGGGTCCTGTCTGTGTCCCCCTGCAGTGGGAGGGACAGATGTGAGGGGCTGTGTGTCCTGTCTGTGTCACCCTGCAGTGGGAGGGACAGATGTGAGGGGCTGTGGGTCCTGTCTGTGTCCCCCTGCAGTGGGAGGGACAGATGTGAGGGGCTGTGTGTCCTGTCTGTGTCCCCCTGCAGTGGGAGGGGCAGATGTGAGGGGCTGTGTGTCCTGTGTCCCCCTGCAGTGGGAGGGACAGATGTGAGGGGCTGTGTGTCCTGTGTCCCCCTGCAGTGGGAGGGACAGATGTGAGGGGCTGTGGGTCCTGTCTGTGTCACCCTGCAGTGGGAGGGACAGATGTGAGGGGCTGTGGGTCCTGTCTGTGTCCCCCTGCAGTGGGAGGGACAGATGTGAGGGGCTGTGTGTCCTGTCTGCGTCCCCCTGCAGTGGGAGGGACAGATGTGAGGGGCTGTGGGTCCTGTCTGTGTCCCCCTGCAGTGGGAGGGACAGATGTGAGGGGCTGTGTGTCCTGTCTGTGTCCCCCTGCAGTGGGAGGGACAGATGTGAGGGGCTGTGTGTCCTGTATGTGTCACCCTGCAGTGGGAGGGACAGATGTGAGGGGCTGTGTGTCCTGTATGTGTCACCCTGCAGTGGGAGGGACAGATGTGAGGGGCTGTGGGTCCTGTCTGTGTCCCCCTGCAGTGAGAGGGACAGATGTGAGGGGCTGTGTGTCCTGTCTGTGTCCCCCTGCAGTGGGAGGGACAGATGTGAGGGGCTGTGTGTCCTGTCTGTGTCCCCCTGCAGTGGGAGGGACAGATGTGAGGGGCTGTGGGTCCTGTCTGCGTCCCCCTGCAGTGGGAGGGACAGATGTGAGGGGCTGTGTGTCCTGTCTGTGTCCCCCTGCAGTGGGAGGGACAGATGTGAGGGGCTGTGGGTCCTGTCTGTGTCTCCCTGCAGTGGGAGGGACAGATGTGAGGGGCTGTGCGTCCTGTCTGTGTCACCCTGCAGTGGGAGGGACAGATGTGAGGGGCTGTGTGTCCTGTCTGTGTCCCCCTGCAGTGGGAGGGACAGATGTGAGGGGCTGTGTGTCCTGTCTGTGTCACCCTGCAGTGGGAGGGACAGATGTGAGGGGCTGTGGGTCCTGTCTGTGTGTGCAATCACCCCACACGTCTGCCTGTGATGTCTCTCCCACTTACTCACCCTCTGTCTCTTTCTCTCTCCACAACTGCACTGATTGAGATTGGCCGTCTCTTGTCATGTGGTCTCTCTCGCCTGCAGGGGCTTCTGGGAGCTGTAGTCCTGCTTCTCTTCTGTTACAATTTTAGTTACAGACGTGAACTACAAGTCCCAGAATCCTGTGTAAAACTGTGACATCATAATGATTCAACCAATCAATGCGCAGATCTGTGGTAACCACAACCCTCCCCCTCCCCCACAAGGCTGCAGCAAGGCCCCACCCCGTAGTCAGGCAATGAGAGCCAATCAGAGCCAAGGCCCGCCCCGCAGTCAGCCAATGGGAGAGCTTGAGAGCCAATGGGAGCCAATGAGAGCGCACACAAACCCACAAACACAATATACACTATATCTATGGGTTCCCCTGCTGGGCCGGGATCAGTACTCCTAGCTCCTGATTCTGACCCAGCCATTACCCCATACACCGAACGCAGCATGAAGAGGCTCAGTGAAGGTGGCAGTGACGGTGTGTAAGTGTCTGACCGGGTCACACAGCTGATAAAAGGACAGCCGCCCAGCCTCATAGTCCAGGTATATTCCTAATCTCTGCACGCGAGACTCGGGATATATCTGTGTACGTATTGTGTCATGTATCACTGAATAATCATTACCCAACATGTACAAACACCAGGACTTCTTATTATCTCCTATGAGGGACTGATATCCTTTCCTTACTATACTGGGATAGGAAATCCCTACCCCCCTGTGCCCTGAGTCACTGATCTCCACCTCCCAGTAATGTTGTCCTGAGGAAAAACTCCTGCTGCTTAAAACCTGAAAATACTCAAATCTCTCTGGTGTATCCGGGCGTAACTGGTCTGTTACTGACCAGGATGCCGTTTTCAGGTCACCTGATACAGATACATTATTAGCCGCTGTATTTACATCCAGTAATATGCCTGAATCCCCCTGCACACAGAACCCGCTCTTTGCTTTTAGATCAGTCACAATATCAGCTAATCTCTGTAAGGTCAGTGAGAGCCGAACCTCATACAAATCCCCTACAGCAGGGACCTTATTACCCTCTCTCTCTCTGTCCTCATTACCTCCCTCCTCAGCATCACAGAAGTCAGCATTGTCTGATTCCCGTCCCTGTAAGACAGTTAATGGATCAGTGATGTTGCTCAGCTCCTCAATGTGAAGTATCTTCCTGGACAGCTCGTACTTCTTTATTTCCAGCTGCTGGATTAGATCAGAGACTCGGAGAGAAACCTGCTCTTCCCACCTGGTGATCTCACTCAGGACTCGCTTCTCTAGGACTTCCAGTTGTTCCCTGATGTCCCTAATCAGGGCAGTGACTCGGGCTGTCTCCCCGGCTGCTTTTTCCTGCGCGTCTCTCCTGCGTTCCTGCAGACTCTGGGCTCTTTTCTCAGTCTCCTCTCTCACTAAGGTCAGTTTCTCCAGAACATGTCTCAGTTTCTCCTTCTTCTTCTCAGAGGCCTCATTCAGCGACTCCACCTGGTGTCCCCTGTGCTCCCCAAACACGCAGCAGGACACACAGATACAGGCAGCATCCTCAGTGCAGTAACACTTCAGGATCTCCTTGTGGACGGGGCATTTCCTGGTCTTTAAGGAAGTGGTTGGCTCAGATAAGACGTGTTCCTCTGACTTGCTGTGTCTCTCTAGGTGAATATCACACAGGGAGGCGTCACACAGCAGACATGTTTTAGCAGCGGGTACAGAGGAGGTAACACAGTAAGTGCAGAAGATCACAGCCTCCTCCTGCTCCGGCTGAGTAGAAAGGAAACGCTCCGCTATGTTACACAGCTTCAGGTTCCTCTGCAGTGCAGGACGCTCCTGAAACTCTGCTCTGCATTCAGGACAGGTATAAAGCCCAGATCCCCCCTGGGAATCCCACACACTCCCAATACAGCCCTGGCAGAAGTTATGCCCACATCTCAGCATTACAGGCTGGGTATAAGTGCTCAGGCAGATAGGGCAGGTTAGCTCCTCTCTCAGACCAGCAGACGCCATGCTTGGAAGCAGCAACAGGAAACGAAACTTACATTCTCCTCTCTCTCATATAACCAGTGGGGCGTTCCCCTTCTCAGCACACAGGGGCGGGAGTTTGTTACTCAGACTATTAACCCTGTAAGTTCCTGGCTGCAGTATACAATATGAGGAATACGAGTAGATATAAGAATATACAGCATGTTACCTATCTGTGCTCACATGAGGCGTTTGGTGACATGTGACAGGTGTTGCACTTCAGGGGTTAGGTTTCCTTTTAAGTCAGCTGTGTGTTATACACCTCAGCATGTTCCTGCAGTACATGGGGACCCAGTAACACATAAGACGAGCATTGAGAGGAACGTACGTAATAAATTCTATACCAGACTATATACCCGTGAGTGTATAATACCCCCGTCTGTCTCTACATGAGACATCGGAGCAGAGAATTTAGGTATTGTTACCAAAGCAGGGACAGGACCTAAGAGCCCATTACAGCGCCCTCTCCTGTGGTCAAAGTATGTGTCAGGTGTAACAGGACTGGTTCAGGGACAGAACCTATTGTAGACCAAACAAGTAAGCATATTAATGGCCCCTCATTTATTGACTAGGAATATTGGATTAGAAAAACACTTTATTATAAGTAATAAGTAGAATAAGTGGGGCTGAATAGGCACATATATATATATATATACAGTAACACACTAAGCACACTGCGGATACACAGCAGGGGGCTCTCAGATATGGCGCCCGGTATAACGTACTGAATCTCGGGGGTACAGGTCCCTGGGAATAGTATGAGTGGGAGATGTGCATATCACAGGGATTGGGGTATAGGGGGTATTGGCATTATATTCCCTTTGCCCCCACTGGGTAATACTTCTGTACCCCCCCTATATGCCACCTAAACTGATGGCTGCTGGTGCCGCGCCCGCAGATAATGGCGCTAATTGTAAGTAATACGTTGCTTACGTGACGTTACAATGAAGCTGACACCGTGTGTCTCACGCGGGGTTAATAAGTATTGATGCCTGTGTGTGTTTGGGCAAACCAGGACCGCCAACAGAAATTATGGGGCCCAGGACAAATGAAAGGAGCATGACCCCCCCCCCCCCGAACCCATAGCGCACCTACCACGGAGAAATATTTTTTAGCGCGAAACGTTTACTTATCTGTTTTTCTTATTCACACAATGGATGAATCAGACCGCGCTGCGCAGTGATTACGCGCTGTGTAAATTAGATGCGCAGGTGCAAAAGGGGTGAATATTACTGCTGCGGCACAGTTTATTCGAGCATTTGCCCGTTCTGTGCCGCAGCAGTAGCCTGGCGCGCGCCCGAGTGTGACGGGCGCGCGCCGAAGCAGCGGAAGAGCGCCCTCCGATCGGGGCGCTCTCCCTCCCGCTGCCGGGTCCGCCGGGTCCCCCGGAACCCCCTGCCGCTGTCCCGCGATCGCGGGACACCAGGGCTCCCTCGGGGAGCCCCTGGACGCGCGTGCAGGGGGCGCACGCTCCCGAAGACGCGTGACCGCGCGTCTATGACGCGCGGCACGCCGAGGGGCGGCCACTAGCAAGCCGGGAAATCTCCCGGCTTGCGGATCTGGCCGCAGTGCAATTAAATGTGTCGCCAGTGTATAGTAAGGAAGATAGAATGGCCTAAAAAGGTCAAGTTGTGCGCCTCGCACTACACCAATGGAGATATGGAGAACCAATAAATTGTGAATGTGTGGTGACGGAACAAAAACTGCAATAAGAGTGCGGAGGTGGTGCTGGCAGGGATGGGGTTAATGATAAGCAAAGAAAAGAAAGAAAGCTCCCTAATAGCCGCACAAGAGAACACCTATACCTATGTTAAAAATTACTATTTATTAATAAATGATTAAAATATATTTATTGCAGCAAAAAACTAACGTGAACCAAAGTGATTAAATTAAATTAAATGAAGCCACAACGGTGAAACATATGTAGGGCAGGCTAAGCGTCACCACCCCGTGCGCTGGCTATATCGGAGAGGTCTGCTGCCTTCTCTCAGTTAGAGTGTTTCGGAGCCTTCTAAAGGAAGCACACTCCTCTCTGTCATGGTTCCCAGTACAAGACACATACTTTGTGATCTGGAAATAGCTGTTCTGCTAAACATAACAGACCTCTACGTTCATTTACCTTTGAACCCGTTGGTCTGGTACATATGTGTGTGTATATATCCGTATACTAGCATTAGCTGGCTCAACAAATATATTATTCTGAGCACACACACTACAGTACATTAAGCTATACTCTCCATTTAGATGTAGTCCTCAAACTATATAGAACTGTATTGGTTTAACTACCACTGTTAGTATAATTATATAGCAGTGGGACATTCTAAAATAGTTATTCCTAGCATACACTGTTAGTTTGAACTAGGCATACAGTTACCTCCTCTGTTTTTTAATTTAATTTAATCACTTTGGTTCACGTTAGCTTTTTGCTGCAATAAATATATTTTAATCATTTATTAATAAATAGTAATTTTTAACATAGGTATAGGTGTTCTCTTGTGCGGCTATTAGGGAGCTTTCTTTCTTTTCTTTGAATATTATAGTACCCAGAACCCAAAGAAGGGCCCACAGAACCAGTGATTACGCCCTGGGTGGGTGACTGCCTGCCTGGGTGGGTGAGATGACTGACTGGTTTTTTTTTTTTAAATATTTATTCGGGGGTGTGGGGGTATTTTTAATATTTATTCGGGGGGGGTGGGGGTATTTTTAATATTTATTCAGGGGGTGTGGGGGTATTTTTAAAATATTTATTCAGGGGGGGGTATTTTATAAATATTTATTCGGGGGGTGTGGGAGTATTATTTAAATATTTATTCGGGGGGTGTGGGGGTATTGACAGTCGTGCTGAACCTGCATGCGCTGTCATTATAAAGCCAGCACCCCCCCTCCCCCTCCCCTCACCCCCCCGCTCACCTCCCTCCGATTGCCCTGAGCTTTGCAAACCGCCGGCGCTGACCCAAATGGACCCGCCCTCCGAGGCCTCGTTATGGGTCAGCCGCAGATCCATATCCTTATAATCTCACCCGATCTTCTTGTTTACTGATGTGTGTTACCGAAAAGCATAAAACAACGCACCGCACCCACAATCCCCCCCACAAATCTGGTGAGTCCCCCCGAATGGGATCCATATAGCGAATTAGTGGCGGGCACTTCCGTGGCTCTTTCTCCATGATTATCGTGGCCTAAATGGCACACGCCTCTAGCCAATTCCAGAATGATTTGGGGGATAGTGTCGCTCTCCCCGTCCTTATCTTTGTCCTGTGACCTCTCCGACCTCCCCTCAGCGTCCTTATAACCTGGCAACAGCGAGAATATTTCTACGTAACTGTCACGGGAGAGCGGGTTATTTACACCTTTTTACCGGGATCATTCATTGTGCAAAACACGGAAGAGAAATAAAGTGTCATTTATTCGGCATAACTTCGCTTACACACAATGATACACAAAATACAGACACAAAGACACACTTACTTTGGGGCTGGGGTTGAAAACTAGACTCTCCTAGGTGCAGGGATCCCTATGGGAGAGTTTTACCTTGACCGGGACTTAGCCCGGAATCTCCTGGAACCCAAATCGGCAGAAAGTCCCACACGCCCCCGCTACGTTCCCTCCTGAGAACTTGGTCCCTCCTGACCGCGAGTTACTCCCAATCTCCTGGAACTCAAATCGGCGCAAAATCCCAGCGCGGCCGCTGCGTTCGATTCTGGGAACTTGGGCGCAGAAGGCGGGACTTAGTCTCCAGCGGGCAGGATTTTCAGGCTGAAATAGAAGCCGGTTGCTTTGCTGTTACAAACAAAGCAACTTTGAAAAGCCGCCCGCGCTCTTTCAGCGCAGACTCAAGGGGAACACACAATCTGATTGGCTCGCGGCTTCTTATTGTATTCTCTGCTTCATTCATAAAATAGAAGCAGACCGGACAGCCAATCAGTGCGTGGGAACTTTCCCGAGCAGCCAATCGGAGCCGAGCCGGCTAGAAAAGCCAGGTCAGCGGGAAATGTGAAACAGCTAAGGGGCATACGCAAGCTGCCACATACCCCCCAGCCATCCCAATGCCCCCCGCTGGGGCAGGCTCCACCAGGTCTGGCAGAACAAGTGGCATCCCGGAGGACGGCCGTTGATCTCCGGACCTGGTACTCCTCCTTTCCCCGCTGACCAAATGCTGTCCCCACCTCTGGGCTTCCTCTGGCTGCTCTGAACTCCGATGTCCAGCAGACATGCCGGCGCCTATGGGTTTGCACGGGCTGCCTGTGTGGGCATCGGTTCCGAATGTTTAAACACATTAAAACTATATTTGAATACGCTCTGAGTGGCCGAAAGGCTCTGTCCATGTTAAAACATAGGAAAAGAGCTGTCTCTAAAAGGGGCTGCTGCAGATCAGGGCTCTGTCTCTCTCACTGTTTTCAGGCTCATAGACAGTCTTGGGACTGGGCCAGTGACGCGCTGGTGAGGTTTCCCCGGGGCATTGCGGTGCCGGGGTCTCCTAGCCAAGCTGGGGACTGGTTCTGAGGAAACGAAACTTACATTCTCCTCTCTCTCATATAACCAGTGGGGCGTTCCCCTTCTCAGCACACAGGGGCGGGAGTTTGTTACCCAGACTATTAACCCTGTAAGTTCCTGGCTGCAGTATCCACTATGTACAATAGGACTATTTATAAGAATTAGCAGCCTCTCGCCTATCTGGGCTAACATGAGGTTTCTGGGTACATGTGACGAGGTGTAGCACCTCAGGGGTTAAGTAACCTTTTCAGTCAGGCGTATGTTATAAACCTAAGCATGTGATTACAGTTCTTCCTGGCAGACACAGGGTTAATCCCGCTGCGCACTTTATAAGCTATAGGAATAACTCTCCCCCTCTCTCCCTTCCCCCGTTCCCCTCCTAGTGCCACATGTGGTGATACAGTAAAGATGGCCTCATACAAGCACCGTGCAATGATGTTCTGCTCTCCCACCAGTCACCGCCCGCTCTCTCTCACAGCCACATAGACTGGCCCCGGGTCTCCGGCTGGTGCAGGTCTCCCCCACATGGGCCCTGCCAACCCCTCTTAAAGGCTCCTCTCTCCCAAGTCCCGCCTCTTCCACAGCCTTGGTTATTGGCTGAGAAAAGAAAAATATATTGTGCGCAGCTAATAAACCTCTACTGGTGAAAACAGTGTTCAAATAAATAATTACCCATCTAAATCAAACCAAATGGTAAACCACATATACCCACAGTGTGAATATAATAAAATATTTTACATAACCCTGTGCTGTGGTACATAAAGCGTCTGCTGCCATAAAACGGGGGGTGGCTCGGCACCCCCTAGGCACTAAGAAAATGGAGACAGAAAAACAGCGCACAACGCAAAATAGTGAAGTATGAAAAATACAAGTGTATTAAAATAAGGGAAAATCTTCTGCGTACATCAATGTACTTCATCAGGGGGATCGTAGTTTGTTCTACGAAACGCGTAGGATTATACCTTGGCCTATGTGTTTTATTGCTATTATTTGTGTGCACATTGGGCACTCTAGAGACATTTTCCCACTCCTATGTGCTTTGCAAGCGTGATCGTGACGTCACTCCTCAGCGCCCCACTACAGAACGCTAAGTGCAATGAGCTGGAGTGACTGCGGTTAGCAAGCTTGCCTTCGTTTGTGGCTGGACTGACCGAGCAGCACTGTGAGCCACCTGAGTCCCTACCGTTCAGCCCAGGGATCCCCGGAACGTGCCTGCAGGCTGTGGGGCGTCCGGATTGCCTGGGATCCAACTGACCTGAGGGGGGGTTCCCCTGGAGGCGGTGATTGACTGTCGGGGGGTCCGAGTGAGGGAGGATTTCACAGCTGATGCCCAGGACGCCTGCCAAAGGAAACAAACTCCTGACTCCTGTACCAACTGTTGCTGAGTGGCAGCTTGTGTGTTTTACACACTCGATGCCTATATCCTAGTACATTGATGTACGCAGAAGATTTTCCCTTATTTTAATACACACTTGTATTTTTCATACTTCACTATTTTGCGTTTTGCGCTGTTTTTTTGTCTCCACTTGGTTATTGGCTGGTGCCATGTCCATCCTGTCACATGACCATGGCACACTGGGGAGGGATAGAACTAGGTAACTGGGGCGCTCCCTTGGCGATATATTCTGTTGAATGCAGATATAGATAAAAGCCAAAGCAGGAACTTCAATAGGGCTGACAAATCCCACATAAAATCCTGGAAATATACTGGCCCTTAGGTTGCACTGCAGCCAACCCGAAAGCAGAGGCTCATCCCTGGACCCTCCTGCAGTGCATAGGGTTAGGGGGGTGAAGGTCAGCGCAGGTGCTTCAGCAGAAATGGGGGAGAGAGAATTGGAACAGAATGTACTCAGAATACAATGGTGGCTGAAAACCCCGTAACTGGGGGTATGGCGGTGTAAGGGAAATAAGAAGGTATCACTCACACGGCCGTGTGTGAGGAGATTCACATCTGTGGGTTCTTGCTGGTCTGTGCTGGACAGTCTTCTACCTTAAACCGCCAACGTCACATCACGCAGGGACGCTCGACGTCTCTCTCACAGCCGCGGGGGAAATAAAACTCACAACCGCGGGCGAGGGGCGAACAAGGGTTTATTCAAATGCAAATAACACAGACTTGCATCTAAAATGGCACCAGTCCCCGTAACGATACTTCCAGTCGCGGTATCCTCCTGAGGGCGCGTCCGACGTCAGGACCGCGTATGGAGGGCTCTTCCGGATGACGGGTGCTGTGAGTGTCCAAAGCAGGAAAAAAGTACACGGGCAGGGAACAACGCGTTTCGTGGGCAACTCTCACTTCCTCAGGAACAAAGCAGATAAGTAAGTGGCTGTCTGCAGTTTGTTTGTGGCTGCATTTTGTGTGTGTGTTTGTGTGTGTCAGTAGCAGTGTGTCTGTGCTGTTGTGTTGTATATCTGTGTAGAGGAGCTGTGTGTGTGTGTATAGAGCTCCTGTGTGTGTGATTCAGTAGCCGTGTTTATGGGAGTAGCATGTTTGTGTAGCAGCTGTGTGTGTGTGTGTGTGTGTCTGTGCAGAGGTGCCGTGTTGTGTGTGTAGAGGTGGAGTGTTGTGTGTGTAGAGGTGCTGTGTATAGAGGTGCTGTGTTGTGTGTGTGTGTAGAGGTGCTGTGTATAGAGGTGCTGTGTTGTGTGTGTGTGTAGAGGTGCTGTGTATAGAGGTGCTGTGTTGTGTGTGTGTAGAGGTGCTGTGTATAGAGGTGCTGTGTTGTGTGTGTGTAGAGGTGCTGTGTATAGAGGTGCTGTGTTGTGTGTGTGTGTAGAGGTGCTGTGTTGTGTGTGTGTGTGTAGAGGTGCTGTGTATAGAGGTGCTGTGTTGTGTGTGTGTGTGTAGAGGTGCTGTGTATAGAGGTGCTGTGTTGTGTGTGTGTGTGTAGAGGTGCTGTGCATAGAGGTGCTGTGTTGTGTGTGTGTAGAGGTGCTGTGTATAGAGGTGCTGTTTTGTGTGTGTGTGTGTGTGTGTGTGTGTGTGTGTGTGTGTAGAGGTGCTGTGTATAGAGGTGCTGTGTTGTGTGTGTGTAGAGGTGCTGTGTATAGAGGTGCTGTGTTGTGTGTGTGTGTAGAGGTGCTGTGTATAGAGGTGCTGTGTTGTGTGTGTGTGTGTAGAGGTGCTGTGTATAGAGGTGCTGTGTTGTGTGTGTGTGTAGAGGTGCTGTGCATAGAGGTGCTGTGTTGTGTGTGTGTAGAGGTGCTGTGTATAGATGTGCTGTTTTGTGTGTGTGTGTGTGTGTGTGTGTGTGTGTGTGTAGAGGTGCTGTGTATAGAGGTGCTGTGTTGTGTGTGTGTAGAGGTGCTGTGTTGGGTGTAGAGGTGCTGTGTTGTGTGTGTAGAGGTACTTTGTTGGGTGTAGAGGTGCTGTGTTGGGTGTAGATGTGCTGTGTTGGGTGTGTAGAGGTGCTGTGTTGGGTGTAGAGGTGCTGTGTTGTGTGTGTAGAGGTGCTGTGTTGTGTGTGTAGAGGTGCTGTGTTGGGTGTAGATGTGCTGTGTTGGGTGTGTAGAGGTGCTGTGTTGGGTGCAGATGTGCTGTGTTGGGTGTGTAGAGGTGCTGTGTTGGGTGTAGAGGTGCTGTGTTGGGTGTGTAGAGGTGCTGTGTTGTGTGTGTAGAGGTGCTGTGTTGGGTGTGTAGAGGTGCTGTGTTGTGTGTGTAGAGGTGCTGTGTTGGGTGTAGAGGTGCTGTGTTGGGTGTAGAGGTGCTGTGTTGGGTGTAGAGGTGCTGTGTTGGGTGTAAAGGTGCTGTGTTGGGTGTAGAGGTGCTGTGTTGGGTGTAGAGGTGCTGTGTTGGGTGTGTAGAGGTGCTGTGTTGGGTGTAGAGGTGCTGTGTTGGGTGTAGAGGTGCTGTGTTGGGTGTAGAGGTGCTGTGTTGGGTGTAGAGGTGCTGTGTTGGGTGTAGAGGTGCTGTGTTGGGTGTAGAGGTGCTGTGTTGGGTGTGTAGAGGTGCTGTGTTGGGTGTAGAGGTGCTGTGTTGGGTGTAGAGGTGCTGTGTTGGGTGTAGAGGTGCTGTGTTGGGTGTAGAGGTGCTGTGTTGGGTGTAGAGGTGCTGTTTTGGGTGTAGAGGTGCTGTGTTGGGTGTAGAGGTGCTATGTTGGGTGTGTAGAGGTGCTGTGTTGGGTGTAGAGGTGCTGTGTTGGGTGTAGAGGTGCTGTGTTGGGTGTAGAGGTGCTGTGTTGGGTGTGTAGAGGTGCTGTGTTGTGTGTGTGTAGAGGTGCTGTGTTGTGTGTGTAGAGGTGCTGTGTATAGAGGTGCTGTGTTGGGTGTAGAGGTGCTGTGTGTGTAGAGGTGCTGTGTTGGGTGTAGATGTGCTGTGTTGGGTGTAGATGTGCTGTGTTGGGTGTGTAGAGGTGCTGTGTTGGGTGTAGAGGTGCTGTGTTGTGTGTGTAAAGGTGCTGTGTTGTGTGTGTAGAGGTGCTGTGTTGGGTGTAGATGTGCTGTGTTGGGTGTGTAGAGGTGCTGTGTTGGGTGTAGAGGTGCTGTGTTGTGTGTGTAGAGGTGCTGTGTTGTGTGTGTAGAGGTGCTGTGTTGGGTGTGTAGAGGTGCTGTGTTGGGTGTGTAGAGGTGCTGTGTTGGGTGTGTAGAGGTGCTGTGTTGGGTGTAGAGGTGCTGTGTTGGGTGTGTAGAGGTGCTGTGTTGGGTGTGTAGAGGTGCTGTGTTGGGTGTGTAGAGGTGCAGTGTTGGGTGTAGAGGTGCAGTGTTGGGTGTAGAGGTGCTGTGTTGGGTGTAGAGGTGCTGTGTTGGGTGTAGAGGTGCTGTGTTGGGTGTAGAGGTGCTGTGTTGGGTGTGTAGAGGTGCTGTGTTGGGTGTGTAGAGGTGCTGTGTTGTGTGTGTTATACTCTGTGTCAGTGTATAGCGCGGTCAGGTTATACTCTGACAGTGTATGATGTGGGTGTGTAAATAACAAGCAGCGGTACTGTGTGTGTGTAAATAACAAGCAGCGGTACTGTGTGTGTAAATAACAAGCAGCGGTACTGTGTGCGTGTAAATAACAAGCAGCGGTACTGTGTGTGTGTAAATAACAAGCAGCGGTACTGTGGGTGTGTAAATAACAAGCAGCGGTACTGTGTGTGTGTAAATAACAAGCAGCGGTACTGTGTGTGTGTAAATAACAAGCAGCGGTACTGTGTGTGTGTAAATAACAAGCAGCGGTACTGTGGGTGTGTAAATAACAAGCAGCGGTACTGTGTGTGTGTAAATAACAAGCAGCGCTGCTGTGGGTGTGTAAATAACAAGCAGCGCTGCTGTGGGTGTGTAAATAACAAGCAGCGGTACTGTGTGTGTGTAAATAACAAGCAGCGGTACTGTGTGTGTGTAAATAACAAGCAGCGGTACTGTGTGTGTGTAAATAACAAGCAGCGGTACTGTGTGTGTGTAAATAACAAGCAGCGGTACTGTGTGTGTGTAAATAACAAGCAGCGGTACTGTGTGTGTGTAAATAACAAGCAGCGGTACTGTGTGTGTGTAAATAACAAGCAGCGGTACTGTGTGTGTAAATAACAAGCAACGGTACTGTGTGTGTGTAAATAACAAGCAGCGGTGCTGTGGGTGTGTAATTAACAAGCAGCGGTACTGTGGGTGTGTAAATAACAAGCAGCGGTACTGTGGGTGTGTAAATAACAAGCAGCGGTACTGTGGGTGGGTGTAAATAACAAGCAGCGGTACTGTGGGTGTGTAAATAACAAGCAGCGGTACTGTGTGTGTGTAAATAACAAGCAGCGGTATTGTGGGTGTGTAAATAACAAGCAGCGGTACTGTGGGTGTGTAAATAACAAGCAGCGGTTCTGTGTGTGTGTGTAAATAACAAGCAGCGGTACTGTGTGTGTGTGTGTGTAAATAACAAGCAGCGGTACTGTGGGTGTGTAAATAACAAGCAGCGGTCCTGTGTGTGTGTGTAAATAACAAGCAGTGGTACTGTGTGCGTGTAAATAACAAGCAGCGGTACTGTGTGTGTGTGTGTAAATAACAAGCAGCGGTACTGTGTGGGTGTGTAAATAACAAGCAGCGGTACTGTGCGTGTGTGTAAATAACAAGCAGCGGTACTGTGGGTGTGTAAATAACAAGCAGCGGTACTGTGGGTGGGTGTAAATAACAAGCAGCGGTACTGTGGGTGTGTAAATAACAAGCAGCGGTACTGTGTATGTGTAAATAACAAGCAGTGGTACTGTGTGTGTGTAAATAACAAGCAGCGGTACTGTGTGTGTGTGTGTAAATAACAAGCAGCGGTACTGTGTGGGTGTGTAAATAACAAGCAGCGGTACTGTGTGCGTGTAAATAACAAGCAGTGGTACTGTGGGTGTGTAAATAACAAGTAAAAGGGATAAAGGGGAATGTTACAGGCAGTAGAGGCTTTTTCCCTAATATCTCCGGAGATAATATACACCTTAAATCATGGGACAGTAACCCCGTTATTTCCTATGAACAGGACAGGTTTTATCCCTATGAAACGTAAATGTTTGGCAGATGTCCCCACTACATATTATATGCTGCAGCATAACAAGAAAGGCAGGAATCACTGCACACAGCAGAATAACAGGAATAGATAAACGCTCATTGGGAGGTGACACGATTAATAAGACTATCAGATATTATATTATTATCCCACGCGCCTTTAAAGCTGCCGTCCCACCTAGGGCCAAAATAACCCAGCGGCAGAGTTATATCCGGGGGACTGACGCATCTCTTTACAGTATCACACGCGGAGAAATATTGTGATAACATTTATTAAATGAGATGAGAGGCGCGGTGAGAGAAACACTTGTCTGACAAACATTCTCAGGGAGAAGCAGGAATATGTTATTCTGCATCATACAATTCTTATATTATAAAGCCTTTCCATTTACTGACACAGCACAAACATATATATGTAATGGGTATACGCTCCTATATTACTTCTATACGCTCGCTCCCAGAGCAGGAACTAAACACAGATTAAAGCAATCAGATATCCCCAGGACAGGTATGTGAGATATATATATATATATATCAAATGGAAATATTCCTGGATGCTCATTTGCATGTCTTACCCCTTTCACCATTATCACCCAGCACACAGCACTTACACTGCAGCAAGGGATTCTGGGAAATGACATGCAAATGAGCACACAGTGCCACTTTTTGCTTCAAAACCATTTTAAACATGGTTCCCTATAGGCTTAAGTTTGCTGCATGGTCACATATATATATATATACATTGCAAAGTGCTGAAGGGCAGCTCTGGGTAACTGATTAATACATGAGATATATTCCCCTTTTCTCTCTCTCTCGCTCACTGATTCCCTCCCAGTATATTCTTATTTGTATGTACTATATTATATATACTATTTCTCTCTCCACAACTGCACTGATTGAGATTGGCCGTCTCTTGTCATGTGGTCTCTCTCGCCTGCAGGGGCTTCTGGGAGTTGTAGTCCTGCTTCTCTTCTGTTACAATTTTATTTACAGACGTGTACTACGAGTCCCAGAATCCCGTGTAAAACTGTGACATCATAATGATTCAACCAATCAATGCGCAGATCTGTGGTAACCACAACCCTCCCCCTCCCCCACAAGGCTGCAGCAAGGCCCCGCCCGTAGTCAGGCAATGAGAGCCAATAAGAGCCAAGGCCCGCCCCGCAGTCAGCCAATGAGAGCGCACATAAACACAATATATACTATATCTATGGGTTCCCCTGCTGGGCCGGGATCAGTACTCCTAGCTCCTGATTCTGACCCAGCCATTACCCCATACACAGAACGCAGCATGAAGAGGCTCAGTGAAGGTGGCAGTGACGGTGTGTAAGTGTCTGATCGGGTCACACAGCTGATAAAAGGACAGCCGCCCAGCCTCATAGTCCAGGTATATCCCTAATCTCTGCACGGGAGACTCGGGATATATCTGTGTACCTATTGTGTCATGTATCACTGCATGATTATTACCCCACATACGCAAACCCCAGGACTTCTTATTATCTCCTATGTGGGGAGACAATGAGTGTATCTAGAGAGGTACACGGAATAGAATCCCTTTATAGGCGCACCGCAGACCGTTATGGAATAAATGTGGTCAGGGGAAAAAATGTGTTTAGCAAAAAAATAAATATTTTAATCAAATTTTGTGATTGTGCAATAAAAATAGCAAATAATAAAGAAACAGTATTTACTATATTAAAAGACACTAGTTATGTCACAGAAGTAGGACCAGAGGAATTATTCTGGGCCTTTCAGCAGGTATAGCTAATGTTAATTCACTGTTGTGTATTAGATGTTGAGTATATCTTTGTAGTACATCAAGGTAAATCAATGTATTTATTGGGCTACTGGGTGAATGATTGTAGTTCCAACAGTAATGTGGAAGGAGGTAGTAGGGCCAGGTTTGGGAGGAAGTATGAGGAGCCAGTATGTAGCAAATACATCCATCTGGCTTCACACTGCAAAAGCTTTATATCCCAGTTGCCTTTGTGGATACTGGGGGGTACATGGTCAATGCCTTGGAAAGTCAGAGTTTTGACATTTCCAGCGTGCTTTTCCCGAACGTGTCGGGAGACAGGTGTGTCTATAGAGTTTCTTATAGATCCAATGTGTTCTAATACGCGTCTTCTGAGTTCCCTTTTCGTTTTGCCCACATATTTCATCCCACATGAGCATGCGATGAGATAGATGATCCCCGTGCTTTTGCAATGAATAAATTGTTTCATGTTGAATGTTTTGTTCTCTCCTATGTTAGTAAAAGTTTTACTTTCTTTCATGAAAGTACACGCTTTGCAGCCGTGGCATTTATAAAATCCTTTCACACTCAGCCAGGTTTGGCTTTTTCTGTTTTTGGCAGTAAAGTGACTGTGTACCAGATGATCTCTGATGTTGTTCGCTCGTCTCCAAACAACAGATGGTCAATTTTTTAGGACCAGTCTAAGGTCCTCATCACACGTCAGTATGTGCCAGTGTTTGGTGAGTATTTTGTTAATATCTTTCCACTGGTTATGATACGTGGTGATGCACCTTATTTCCTTCTTTGTGTCTTCTTTTGGTTTGGTTTTGAGGAGATCATCCCGAGGAGTATTAATGTCTCTATGGTATGCAGTTTTACGTTGGCGTTTCGAGTAACCCCTACTTAGGAAATTGTCCCTCATCTCTTTGCTTTGAGTCTTAAAGGTTTGTACATCTGAACAATTCCTTCTGATACGTAGGTATTGTCCTGTAGGGATGCCCCTAATAAGGGGTTTAGGGTGGAAGCTATCAGCTCTCAGATAACTGTTTGTGGCCGTTATTTTCTTAAAGTTACTCTTGGAAAGATATCCGTCTTTGGTTTTGGTGATACGGAGATCAAGAAAGGTAATGCTGGTAGCACTTATCTCTGAGGTGAGTTTGAGATTATGCTCATTGGAATTTAACAAATTTAGGAAGATATCCAATTCTTTCCTGGTGCCATTCCAGAGAAACATAATATCATCTATATATCTGATCCATAGATCAATGTGGTCAGTATATAGAGACATGCCTTCTGAGAATACGCTTACCTCCTCCCACCATCCCAGGTAGAGGTTGGCGTATGTAGGGACACACGTAGTCCCCATGGTCGTACCTTGTATTTGGAGATAATATTTGGAATCAAAGAGGAAATAGTTGTGTTTTAATACATACTACAAAAGTTCGAGAACAAAGGCATTATGTTCAGAGAAGAGGCGGCTGGGTGGGTGGGTGACTGCCTTGACTGCCTGGGTGGGTGACTGACTGCCTGTATGGGTGACTGACTGCCTGTATGGATGACTGCCTGGGTGGGTGGGTGACTGACTGTCTTGGTGGGTGGGTGACTAACTGCCTTGAGTGACTGCCTGGGTGGGTGGGTGAGTGACTGCCTGGGTGGGGGACTCAGTGACTGGGTGGGTGACTCAGTGACTGGGTGGGTGACTCAGTGACTGGGTGGGTGAGGGACTGAGTGACACTTGACTGAGTGGGTGGGTAACTCGGTGACTGGGTGACGGACTGAGTGACACGTGACTGAGTGGGTGGGTGACTCAGTGAGTGGGTGGGTGACTGAGCAGGAGTAAAATTGTGATGGGGCAAGCCTGGGGAGATGAGATCAGGGTGATGGGGGGGGGTAAGATGGTGATGAGGGCCAGCCTGGGGAAATAAGATCATGGCGATGGAGGGGGGGGGGGGGTAAGATGGTTATGAGGGCTGCCTGGAGAGATGAGATCATGATGATGGGGGGCAAGGATGAGATGAGGGTGGGGGGAAGTAGGGGTATATTTTATATGTATTGGGGGTGGTGGGGTATATTTTATATGCATTGGGGAGGTGGGGTATATTTTATATGTATTGGGGTATATTTTATATGTATTGGGGGTGGTGGGGTATATATTTTATATGTATGGGGAAGTGCGGGTATATTTTTTATGCATTGGGGAGGTGGGGGTATATGTTATAAGCAGTGGTCGACAAATCACCAAAAAATCTACTCGCCGCCTAGTAACAAACGTGTGCTGCTTGGGCCAATAGGAGCTCGCAACGATGTTAAATCCACTCGCCTGGGGCGTGCATAAATGTATAGGTTTGTCGAACACTGATTATATGTATTGGGGAGGTGGCTGTATTTTTTATATGTATTCAGGGGGCGTGGGGGTATTTTTTAAAAATGTATTCGGGGGCGTGGGGGTATTTTTTTATATTTATTCGGGGGGTATTTTTATATTTATTCGGGGGCGTGGGGGTATTTTTAATATTTATTCGGGGGGTGTGGGTGTATTTTTTTTATATTTATTCGGGGGGGTGTGGGGGTATTTTTTTTATATTTATTCGGGGGGTGTGGGGGTATTGTCAGTCGTGCTGAACCTGCATGCGCTGTAATTATAAAGCCAGCACCCCTCCCCCCCCCGGTCACCTCCCTCCGAAGACCCTGAGCTTTGCAAACTGCCGGCGTTGACCCAAATGGACCCGCCCTCCGAGGCCTCGTTATGGGTCAGCCACAGATCCATATCCTTATAATCTCACCCGATCTTCTTGTTTACTGATGCGTGTTACCGAAAAGCCTCACCGCAACGCACCCAGAATCCCCCCCCACAAATCTGGTGAGCCCCCCAAATTGGGTCCATATAGCGAATTAGTGGCGGGCACTTCCGTGGCTCTTTCTCCATGATTATCGTGGCCAAAATGGCACACGCCTCTAGCCAATTGCAGAATGTTTTTGGGATAGTGTCCCTGTCCCCGTCCTTCTCTTTGTCCTGTGACCTCTCCGACCTCCCCTCAGCGTCCTTATAACCTGGCAACAATGAGAATATTTCGACGTAACTGTCATGGGAGAGCGGGTTATTTACACCTTGTTACCGGGATCATTCATTGTGCAAAACACGGAAGAGAAATAAAGTGTCATTTATTCGGCATAAATTCGCTTACACACAATGATACACAAAATACAGACACAAACACACACTTACTTTGGGGCTGGGGTAGAAAACTAGACTCTCCTAGGTGCAGGGATCTCTATGGGAGAGTTTTACCCTGACCGGGACTTAGCGCGGAATCTCCTGGAACCCAAATCGGCAGAAAGTCCCACACGCCCCCGCTACGTTCCCTCCTGAGAACTTGGTCCCTCCTGACCGCGAGTTACTCCCAATCTCCTGGAACTCAAATCGGCGCAAAATCCCAGCGCGGCCGCTACGTTCGATTCTGGGAACTTGGGCGCAGAAGGCGGGACTTAGTCCCTGGCGGGCAGGATTTTCAGGCTGAAATAGAAGCCGGTTGCTTTGCTGTTACAAACAAAGCAACTTTGAAAAGCCGCCCGCGCTCTTTCAGCGCAGACTCAAGGGGAACACACAATCTGATTGGCTCGCGGCTTCTTATTGTATTCTCTGCTTCATTCATAAAATAGAAGCAGAGCGGACAGCCAATCAGCGCGTGGGAACTTTCCCGAGCAGCCAATCAGAGCCAAGCCGGCTAGAAAAGCCGAAACAGCTAAGGGGCATACGCAAGCTGCCACATACCCCCCCAGCCATCCCAATGCCCCCCGCTGGGGCAGGCTCCACCAGGTCTGGCAGAACAAGTGGCATCCCGGGGGACGGCCTTTGATCTCCGGACCTGGTACTCCTCCTTTCCCCGCTGACCAAATGCTGTCCCCACCTCTGGGCTTCCTCTGGCTGCTCTGAACTCCGATGTCCAGCAGACATGGCGGCGCCTATGGGTTTGCACGGGCTGCCTGTGTGGGCATCGGTTCCGAATGTTTAAACACATTAAAACTATATTTGAATACACACTGGGTCTCGGGGAACCCCGTCAGCGATGTGGGACTTTAGGTGAAGGACTTGGGGGTACAGGGAACAGAAAAGGAAAAATGTCTCTTTATTTCTGCTGCCTTATTGCCCCACACACTTTCCCTGTGACTCAGTTTGGACTCTGAGTCCCCCCTCCCCCCCCAACCTTATATACGGTTGGGGCACCCACAAACCCTATACAGGTTGTGGGTCACCTTGGCACTAGCTGGGGTACCCCCCTTAACCTAGGGATACAGCTACAGGAATACATATGTCTCCCTGTGCCTCATTGTCTGTCTGTCTGTCTGTCTGTCTGTCTGCCGCGGGAGGCCAGGTCTCCTAACACATTTATATTTCAGGGATCAGTCACACGGCAAAACCAGGGAAAGGAAACAGACTGATCGGCGCCGCCCCACTGGTGAAATGTAACGCAACACCGCCACCTGGTGGTGGATAGGGTCAATAGCACCTGAGCAATAAACAGAAGTAAAATAATAAGAGTTATTAGCAACAAATAAAATAAATACAAATCTTTAACCACTACTCACCCTCTGAGAAGAAGCAGCCGGTTCCTTCAGCAGATGTGTTAGGATCGGCCGTCGGTCTGTCGCAGCGCTATACATTACGTGTAGCCATGTGCTTTCAGGAATCTGCTTCTGGGAATAACAAGCCATGTATCTGACTTCACACGTACTTAAGGTATTTTATAACATGCGGGGTAGCCTTCAATGTTTAAATAATAACTACGAACGGTCAGCTTTATTAATTAATCACCTCATATATTTATTTATTTCATGTCCGGTCGTTTTCAGGGACTGGTTTTGTTCTGTATAATTTTGCAGTTGGCGAATTTAGCGAATCTGCCAACTGCACTTTCAGCAGCAGCTCCCCTTGTAGAGGAAGAGGGGGGGTTGGCCCGGTATTAAAGGGGTTGCACCCCATATGGCCACCCCCTGACCTCACCAGGGAGGCAAGGGGTTAACTGGACTGCGGTCCAGGAAGGTGGGTTACACCTTGTCATGTCCGGAAACTGTATGTTCCCCTGTTCCCATGTTTCATTATAATCCTGTATTTTAATGTTTTAAAGTGCATTTCTGTATCTCCAGTTCTGGAGGTCGCAGAGAGTTGTTATTTGGCCAATGTGTGGAGTCACTGTAGGCATTAAGAACTGGCAAATTTCGACCCACTGAGCCCACCAGAATGGAACTTATTAATATGTGTAGATATTAAAAAGTATATGTATGGTATTTTGGATCTGCTCTGAAAATGCAGACGCCATCTGCTATGCTAATAGGTCCGGGTGAATCAGCCTGGGTAGAATAGCACTCAATCTATTGGCCAGCATTTTCGAATACATTTTACATCCGAATAAATCAGTGAGATCGGCCTATAGTTTGGGCAATTTGTGGGGTCCTTACCCTGCTTATGAATCACTGAGATGGACACCTGCAGCATCTGGTCCGAGAAAGACCCCCCCCCCCCTCCAGGATATTATTGTACATCTTTAACAAATAAGGGGTCAGGATCCCAATGTATTTTTTGTAATATAAATTTGAGAATCCGTCTGGGCCCGGAGCTATTGCAGGTTTCAGATTAGTAACTACTAGTTCTTCCGCTGTAAACTCCTTCTCTAGGAACTCCCGCTCCAACCTCGTCAACCTTCTCAAATCCGAGTCTGCTAGAAAATTCTCTAGCGCCCTGCTCATGTTAGCGCTGTGTTTCACCTTCTTCCCATCATACAGCCCTTCATAATATGTTCTAAACTCCTCAACTATGTGTTTGGGATTTGAGGTTAACTTTCCTTCCCTGTTCCTGATTGCGTTAATTGTATACTTTGACTTGTTCGCCTTTTCAAAAAATGTCCTCTTTGTCCAACTCAGTGTCTTTTCGGCCTGGGAGGTAAGGAGTAGATTAAGTTCTATTCTTACATCTTTCAATTCCTTCAGTGTCTCCTCTCTACCCGTCCTGTTATGTAGTATGGAGAGTTCATTAAGCTTTTCTCTCAGCTGATTTATTTTGGCTTCCCTCTTTTTTTCCCTCCCTGCCGCTATGTTGATCAACGTTCCTCTCAGAGGGGCCTTATGAGCCTCCCACAACGTTATGTGAGATTCCACACCGCCTGTGTTTGTCTTTAAAGAATTGTGAGATCTCTTCTTGTATGGTTTGTGCGATCTCTGGGATCTTAATTAATGATTCATTGAGTTTCCAATTTGCCCCCGGGCTAGCTAGCCTGATTTGAGAGCACCGCAGCTCTAGTTGTGCATGATCCGACCATGAAATATCATGGATTCCTGAATAGGAGATCTGCGGGACCAGTCTATTCGATACAAAGAAGTAACCGATCCTGCTGTAGCCGTCATGTGGGTGCGAGTAACCACTAAATCCCCTTTCTCCCGGGTGCTGTTCCCTCCAGATATCTACAAGTTGCCTTTCCCTAATACCCTGACGGAGAGCGCCTACACCTCCCCTTTTGATTCTACTTCTTTGTTTCCGTCCAACGCCGGGTGTAAGTGTTTGTTAAAATCTCCCGCTACTACTATGCTCCCCTCCGCCACCCTATCCAGCTGTGCAAAGAATGTCCTAAAAAATTGAGGGTGATCTTCAGATGGGGCGTATACCGATGCTAGCGTCAGACTGCTCCCATGCACCGTCCCTGTTAGGATAAGATATCTACCGTCTATGTCCCTTTTGATTTTTTCCACCTTAAACGGCAAATTATTGTGGAACAGAATCGCCACCCCTTTTTTTTCTCTGCCGCTGAGGCCAGATAGAACTGGCGGAAATGCCGTCTAAGAACCTTGGGCTATTTCTAGTGCTGAAGTGAGTCTCACAATATCACACCCGCTTTTCTAGTTCTGTACTCCCTAAGGGGAATGCGTCGTTTCTGAGGGCGGTTATAACCTCTAACGTTGTGTGACTCCCATGTTACTGCCATGTTACTGCTTTAGTGAATCGGCGTACCCTCGGCGTACGCACTTTCGGGTCCCTTCTAGAGATCTGCCACCCCCAGTGTTCTTCGTGCCTTGCGCCCGCTTCCAACAACCTGGGGGACAGGAGGGGGGGGAAACACACAGGGATAGACAAGGAAAACCAAACAACACCCAACAAATCCAACACTATAAACAACAACAGAAATGAGCTGTATTTGATCCTTTCGGACCTAAGCTCAACTGTCCAGGGGCAACGTGCCTCCCTCCTCCCCCTTCCACCTGGGGGGCCGCTGCTCCCACCCTCCTGGAGCCTCCCTTCCCCTGGGTCTTCACCTATGGGTTTAGCAGTCTCAGTCCCCATAGGTTGTCGGCGCCACTGCCCGGATGGAGTAGCTTCTGCCCCCCCCCCCCCCCGGCTCATTCCTACATATTACCCCAATGTCTGGTATAACGTACTTTTTAATAAGTTCCCTACCCACCTATCCTCCCATTTCTCACCATTATAAACTCTGCCCACTGGCTAGAACTCTTTTCCCTCCACGACTTTCACCTTGGTGACTGCGGATCACTTTACCCCCTCTATCTGGAGTCTGTGACACATCTCTTTACAGTATCACACACCTAGAAATATTGTGATAACATTTATTAAATGAGATGAGATTGTGGAAAAAATAACAACAGAAAAAGAACAATCTAAGTGCAGATGGGAAAACTTTTGGGTGTGTTAATTCACAGGGTGTCTTGGCTCATATGTGCAGCCCACTCACAAGGTGTAAGTGGTATATGGGCAACAACTGGTGTCTTGAGTATATGTGGTCTCCTGTGTCCGGGCGTTGATACTCTCCACCCCGGGTATTCAGTGTGGTGGTGAGATGCAAAGACACACGGACATGTCCATGGTGCAGATCAATGGTATAAAGGTAGGTATTTTATGCACGTTATAAAAATGCGCACTTACAATAAAATCTAATTAAAACCGCGTGTATCGCGTAACCGTGAAAGAAGTGAGGATGTGGTACTGCCGTGGCTCACCCCGCTGCCACCGCTCTGTGCCCGGTCAGCTCTCCCGCGTACAGCGGCCTGCTGCCTGGTCGCACGCTGCAGCGCCTGCAACTCGATCCCTCGGCGGTCTCCAGAGCGTCGCGTCACTTCCGGTGAGGCTTCTATGATTGGCAGTCACAAGGCACCAATCCTCTCTTCCTCTGGGCGGTACTCCCCTACGCGTTTCACCACTAAGAGTGTACAGCTTCGTCAGGAGTATGACGCCCCCTCCCACTTCCAACATTTAAATGTCAAACACAACAGAAAAAACCTGACCCTTAACTGATCAACAGATATGGGGAACTCATCGGAGCTGATATGTTCACATCATTTAGGCAAAAAATGTGCTGAGAACAGGATGAATATAAACTGTCCCCAGATATAAGATCCAGAAATATAATTAAACGTTTTAAAATGACATCTGATGTTAAATACACATATGTGAAAGACCCATTAATAGTGTCTGCACGGCCACCCCCGGGAGCAGGAGGTGAGAAAACGGGAACATATTGGCAGGACAAAAAATTGCTTCTCTATTTATACAACATTATCTAATGGCGACGTGCGACGTAATGTCGCTTTATACATCAATAGATAAAGGTTGCAAACAGAGTTCTACTAAGGGATGTGAGGGGCTGTGTGTCCTGTCTGTGT
Organism: Ascaphus truei; assembly: GCF_040206685.1. NCBI lineage: Eukaryota > Metazoa > Chordata > Amphibia > Anura > Ascaphidae > Ascaphus > Ascaphus truei. The sequence continues at coordinate 599,537 of NW_027453861.1, forward strand.
CCCCCTGCAGTGGGAGGGACAGATGTGAGGGGCTGTGGGTCCTGTGTCACCCTGCAGTGGGAGGGACAGATGTGAGGGGCTGTGTGTCCTGTCTGTGTCCCCCTGCAGTGAGAGGGACAGATGTGAGGGGCTGTGTGTCCTGTCTGTGTCACCCTGCAGTGGGAGGGACAGATGTGAGGGGCTGTGTGTCCTGTCTGTGTCCCCCTGAAGTGGGAGGGACATATGTGAGGGGCCGTGTGTCCTGTCTGTGTCTCCCAGCAGTGGGAGGGACAGATGTGAGGGGCTGTGGGTCCTGTCTGTGTCCCCCTGCAGTGGGAGGGACAGATGTGAGGGGCTGTGTGTCCTGTCTGTGTCTCCCTGCAGTGGAAGGGACAGATGTGAGGGGCTGTGTGTCCTGTCTGTGTCCCCCTGCAGTGGGAGGGACAGATGTGAGGGGCTGTGTGTCCTATCTGTGTTTCCCTGCAGTGGGAGGGACAGATGTGAGGGGCTGTGGGTCCTGTGTCACCCTGTAGTGGGAGGGACAGATGTGAGGGGCTGTGTGTCCTGTCTGTGTCCCCCTGCAGTGGGAGGGACATATGTGAGGGGCTGTGTGTCCTGTCTGTGTCCCCCTGAAGTGGGAGGGACATATGTGAGGGGCCGTGTGTCCTGTCTGTGTCTCCCAGCAGTGGGAGGGACAGATGTGAGGGGCTGTGGGTCCTGTCTGTGTCCCCCTGCAGTGGGAGGGACATATGTGAGGGGCTGTGTGTCCTGTCTGTGTCCCCCTGAAGTGGGAGGGACATATGTGAGGGGCCGTGTGTCCTGTCTGTGTCTCCCAGCAGTGGGAGGGACAGATGTGAGGGGCTGTGTGTCCTGTCTGTGTCCCCCTGCAGTGGGAAGGACAGATGTGAGGGGCTGTGTGTCCTATCTGTGTCTCCCTGCAGTGGGAGGGACAGATGTGAGGGGCTGTGGGTCCTGTCTGTGTCAACCTGCAGTGGGAGGGACAGATGTGAGGGGCTGTGTGTCCTGTCTGTGTCACCCTGCAGTGGGAGGGACAGATGTGAGGGGCTGTGGGTCCTGTCTGTGTCACCCTGCAGTGGGAGGGACAGATGTGAGGGGCTGTGTGTCCTGTCTGTGTCTCCCTGCAGTGGGAGGGACAGATGTGAGGGGCTGTGTGTCCTGTCTGTGTCCCCCTGCAGTGGGAGGGACAGATGTGAGGGGCTGTGTGTCCTGTCTGTGTCACCCTGCAGTGGGAGGGACAGATGTGAGGGGCTGTGTGTCCTGTCTGTGTCCCCCTGCAGTGGGAGGGACAGATGTGAGGGGCTGTGTGTCCTGTGTCCCCCTGCAGTGGGAGGGACAGATGTGAGGGGCTGTGTGTCCTGTCTGTCCCCCTGCAGTGGGATGGACAGATGTGAGGGGCTGTGGGTCCTGTCTGTGTCACCCTGCAGTGGGAGGGACAGAAGTGAGGGGCTGTGTGTCCTGTCTGTGTCCCCCTGCAGTGGGAGGGGCAGATATGAGGGGCTGTGTGTCCTGTCTGTGTCACCCTGCAGTGGGAGGGACAGATGTGAGGGGCTGTGTGTCCTGTCTGTGTCTCCCTGCAGTGGGAGGGACAGATGTGAGGGGCTGTGTGTCCTGTCTGTGTCCCCCTGCAGTGGGAGGGACAGATGTGAGGGGCTGTGTGTCCTGTCTGTGTCCCCCTGCAGTGGGAGGGACAGATGTGAGGGGCTGTGTGTCCTGTCTGTGTCACCCTGCAGTGGGAGGGACATATGTGAGGGGCCGTGTGTCCTGTCTGTGTCCCCCTGAAGTGGGAGGGACATATGTGAGGGGCCGTGTGTCCTGTCTGTGTCCCCCTGAAGTGGGAGGGACATATGTGAGGGGCCGTGTGTCCTGTCTGTGTCTCCCAGCAGTGGGAGGGACAGATGTGAGGGGCTGTGGGTCCTGTCTGTGTCCCCCTGCAGTGGGAGGGACAGATGTGAGGGGCTGTGTGTCCTGTCTGTGTCTCCCTGCAGTGGGAGGGACAGATGTGAGGGGCTGTGTGTCCTGTCTGTGTCCCCCTGCAGTGGGAGGGACAGATGTGAGGGTCTGTGTGTCCTATCTGTGTTTCCCTGCAGTGGGAGGGACAGATGTGAGGGGCTGTGGGTCCTGTGTCACCCTGCAGTGGGAGGGACAGATGTGAGGGGCTGTGTGTCCTGTCTGTGTCCCCCTGCAGTGGGCGGGACATATGTGAGGGGCTGTGTGTCCTGTCTGTGTCCCCCTGAAGTGGGAGGGACATATGTGAGGGGCCGTGTGTCCTGTCTGTGTCTCCCAGCAGTGGGAGGGACAGATGTGAGGGGCTGTGGGTCCTGTCTGTGTCCCCCTGCAGTGGGAGGGACAGATGTGAGGGGCTGTGTGTCCTGTCTGTGTCCCCCTGCAGTGGGAGGGACAGATGTGAGGGGCTGTGTGTCCTATCTGTGTCTCCCTGCAGTGGGAGGGACAGATGTGAGGGGCTGTGGGTCCTGTCTGTGTCAACCTGCAGTGGGAGGGACAGATATGAGGGGCTGTGTGTCCTGTCTGTGTCACCCTGCAGTGGGAGGGACAGATGTGAGGGGCTGTGGGTCCTGTCTGTGTCACCCTGCAGTGGGAGGGACAGATGTGAGGGGCTGTGTGTCCTGTCTGTGTCTCCCTGCAGTGGGAGGGACAGATGTGAGGGGCTGTGTGTCCTGTCTGTGTCCCCCTGCAGTGGGAGGGACAGATGTGAGGGGCTGTGTGTCCTGTCTGTGTCCCCCTGCAGTGGGAGGGACAGATGTGAGGGGCTGTGTGTCCTGTGTCCCCCTGCAGTGGGAGGGACAGATGTGAGGGGCTGTGTGTCCTGTCTGTCCCCCTGCAGTGGGAGGGACAGATGTGAGGGGCTGTGGGTCCTGTCTGTGTCCCCCTGCAGTGGGAGGGGCAGATATGAGGGGCCGTGTGTCCTGTCTGTGTCACCCTGCAGTGGGAGGGACAGATGTGAGGGGCTGTGTGTCCTGTCTGTGTCTCCCTGCAGTGGGAGGGACAGATGTGAGGGGCTGTGTGTCCTGTCTGTGTCCCCCTGCAGTGGGAGGGACAGATGTGAGGGGCTGTGTGTCCTGTCTGTGTCACCCTGCAGTGGGAGGGACAGATGTGAGGGGCTGTGTGTCCTGTCTGTGTCCCCCTGCAGTGGGAGGGACAGATGTGAGGGGCTGTGTGTCCTGTCTGTGTCCCCCTGCAGTGGGAGGGACAGATGTGAGGGGCTGTGTGTCCTGTCTGTCCCCCTGCAGTGGGAGGGACAGATGTGAGGGGCTGTGTATCCTGTCTGTGTCACCCTGCAGTGGGAGGGACAGATGTGAGGGGCTGTGGGTCCTGTCTGTGTCACCCTGCAGTGGGAGGGACAGATGTGAGGGGCTGTGTGTCCTCTCTGTGTCTCCCTGCAGTGGGAGGGACAGATGTGAGGGGCTGTGTGTCCTGTCTGTGTCCCCCTGCAGTGGGAGGGACAGATGTGAGGGGCTGTGTGTCCTGTCTGTGTCACCCTGCAGTGGGAGGGACAGATGTGAGGGGCTGTGTGTCCTGTCTGTGTCCCCCTGCAGTGGGAGGGACAGATGTGAGGGGCTGTGTGTCCTGTGTCCCCCTGCAGTGGGAGGGACAGATGTGAGGGGCTGTGTGTCCTGTCTGTCCCCCTGCAGTGGGAGGGACAGATGGGAGGGGCTGTGGGTCCTGTCTGTGTCACCCTGCAGTGGGAGGGACAGAAGTGAGGGGCTGTGTGTCCTGTCTGTCCCCCTGCAGTGGGAGGGACAGATGTGAGGGGCTGTGTGTCCTGTCTGTGTCACCCTGCAGTGGGAGGGACAGATGTGAGGGGCTGTGGGTCCTGTCTGTGTCACCCTGCAGTGGGAGGGACAGATGTGAGGGGCTGTGTGTCCTGTCTGTGTCCCCCTGCAGTGGGAGGGACAGATGTGAGGGGCTGTGTGTCCTGTCTGTGTCACCCTGCAGTGGGAGGGACAGATGTGAGGGGCTGTGTGTCCTGTCTGTGTCCCCCTGCAGTGGGAGGGACAGATGTGAGGGGCTGTGTGTCCTGTGTCCCCCTGCAGTGGGAGGGACAGATGTGAGGGGCTCTGTGTCCTGTCTGTGTCCCCCTGCAGTAGGAGGGACAGATGTGGGGGGCTGTGGGTCCTGTCTGTGTCCCCCTGCAGTGGGAGGGACAGATGTGAGGGGCTCTGTGTCCTGTCTGTGTCCCCCTGCAGTGGGAGGGACAGATGTGGGGGGCTGTGGGTCCTGTCTGTGTCACCCTGCAGTGGGAGGGACAGATGTGAGGGGCTGTGTGTCCTGTCTGTGTCACCCTGCAGTGGGAGGGACAGATGTGAGGGGCTGTGGGTCCTGTCTGTGTCACCCTGCAGTGGGAGGGACAGATGTGAGGGGCTGTGTGTCCTGTCTGTGTCTCCCTGCAGTGGGAGGGACAGATGTGAGGGGCTGTGTGTCCTGTCTGTGTCCCCCTGCAGTGGGAGGGACAGATGTGAGGGGCTGTGTGTCCTGTCTGTGTCACCCTGCAGTGGGAGGGACAGATGTGAGGGGCTGTGTGTTCTGTCTGTGTCCCCCTGCAGTGGGAGGGACAGTTGTGAGGGGCTGTGTGTCCTGTGTCCCCCTGCAGTGGGAGGGACAGATGTGAGGGGCTGTGTGTCCTGTCTGTCGCCCTGCAGTGGGAGGGACAGATGTGAGGGGCTGTGGGTCCTGTCTGTGTCACCCTGCAGTGGGAGGGACAGAAGTGAGGGGCTGTGTGTCCTGTCTGTGTCCCCCTGCAGTGGGAGGGGCAGATATGAGGGGCTGTGTGTCCTGTCTGTGTCCCCCTGCAGTGGGAGGGACAGATGTGAGGGGCTGTGTGTCCTATCTGTGTCTCCCTGCAGTGGGAGGGACAGATGTGAGGGGCTGTGGGTCCTGTGTCACCCTGCAGTGGGAGGGACAGATGTGAGGGGCTGTGTGTCCTGTCTGTGTCCCCCTGCATTGGGAGGGACATATGTGAGGGGCTGTGTGTCCTGTCTGTGTACCCCTGAAGTGGGAGGGACATATGTGAGGGGCCGTGTGTCCTGTCTGTGTCTCCCAGCAGTGGGAGGGACAGATGTGAGGGGCTGTGGGTCCTGTCTGTGTCCCCCTGCAGTGGGAGGGACAGATGTGAGGGGCTGTGTGTCCTGTCTGTGTCACCCTGCAGTGGAAGGGACAGATGTGAGGGGCTGTGTGTCCTGTCTGTGTCCCCCTGCAGTGGGAGGGACAGATGTGAGGGGCTGTGTGTCCTATCTGTGTCTCCCTGCAGTGGGAGGGACAGATGTGAGGGGCTGTGGGTCCTGTCTGTGTCACCCTGCAGTGGGAGGGACAGATGTGAGGGGCTGTGTGTCCTGTCTGTGTCACCCTGCAGTGGGAGGGACAGATGTGAGGGGCTGTGGGTCCTGTCTGTGTCACCCTGCAGTGGGAGGGACAGATGTGAGGGGCTGTGTGTCCTGTCTGTGTCTCCCTGCAGTGGGAGGGACAGATGTGAGGGGCTGTGTGTCCTGTCTGTGTCCCCCTGCAGTGGGAGGGACAGATGTGAGGGGCTGTGTGTCCTGTCTGTGTCCCCCTGCAGTGGGAGGGACAGATGTGAGGGGCTGTGTGTCCTGTGTCCCCCTGCAGTGGGAGGGACAGATGTGAGGGGCTGTGTGTCCTGTCTGTCCCCCTGCAGTGGGAGGGACAGATGTGAGGGGCTGTGGGTCCTGTCTGTGTCACCCTGCAGTGGGAGGGACAGAAGTGAGGGGCTGTGTGTCCTGTCTGTGTCCCCCTGCAGTGGGAGGGGCAGATATGAGGGGCTGTGTGTCCTGTCTGTGTCACCCTGCAGTGGGAGGGACAGATGTGAGGGGCTGTGTGTCCTGTCTGTGTCTCCCTGCAGTGGGAGGGACAGATGTGAGGGGCTGTGTGTCCTGTCTGTGTCCCCCTGCAGTGGGAGGGACAGATGTGAGGGGCTGTGTGTCCTGTCTGTGTCACCCTGCAGTGGGAGGGACAGATGTGAGGGGCTGTGTGTCCTGTCTGTGTCCCCCTGCAGTGGGAGGGACAGATGTGAGGGGCTGTGTGTCCTGTCTGTGTCCCCCTGCAGTGGGAGGGACAGATGTGAGGGGCTGTGTGTCCTGTGTCCCCCTGCAGTGGGAGGGACAGATGTGAGGGGCTGTGTGTCCTGTCTGTCCCCCTGCAGTGGGAGGGACAGATGTGAGGGGCTGTGTGTCCTGTCTGTGTCACCCTGCAGTGGGAGGGACAGATGTGAGGGGCTGTGGGTCCTGTCTGTGTCACCCTGCAGTGGGAGGGACAGATGTGAGGGGCTGTGTGTCCTGTCTGTGTCTCCCTGCAGTGGGAGGGACAGATGTGAGGGGCTGTGTGTCCTGTCTGTGTCCCCCTGCAGTGGGAGGGACAGATGTGAGGGGCTGTGTGTCCTGTCTGTGTCACCCTGCAGTGGGAGGGACAGATGTGAGGGGCTGTGTGTCCTGTCTGTGTCCCCCTGCAGTGGGAGGGACAGATGTGAGGGGCTGTGTGTCCTGTGTCCCCCTGCAGTGGGAGGGACAGATGTGAGGGGCTGTGTGTCCTGTCTGTCCCCCTGCAGTGGGAGGGACAGATGTGAGGGGCTGTGGGTCCTGTCTGTGTCACCCTGCAGTGGGAGGGACAGAAATGAGGGGCTGTGTGTCCTGTCTGTCCCCCTGCAGTGGGAGGGACAGATGTGAGGGGCTGTGTGTCCTGTCTGTGTCACCCTGCAGAGGGAGGGACAGATGTGAGGGGCTGTGGGTCCTGTCTGTGTCACCCTGCAGTGGGAGGGACAGATGTGAGGGGCTGTGTGTCCTGTCTGTGTCTCCCTGCAGTGGGAGGGACAGATGTGAGGGGCTGTGTGTCCTGTCTGTGTCCCCCTGCAGTGGGAGGGACAGATGTGAGGGGCTGTGTGTCCTGTCTGTGTCACCCTGCAGTGGGAGGGACAGATGTGAGGGGCTGTGTGTCCTGTCTGTGTCCCCCTGCAGTGGGAGGGACAGATGTGAGGGGCTGTGTGTCCTGTGTCCCCCTGCAGTGGGAGGGACAGATGTGAGGGGCTCTGTGTCCTGTCTGTGTCCCCCTGCAGTAGGAGGGACAGATGTGGGGGGCTGTGGGTCCTGTCTGTGTCCCCCTGCAGTGGGAGGGACAGATGTGAGGGGCTCTGTGTCCTGTCTGTGTCCCCCTGCAGTGGGAGGGACAGATGTGGGGGGCTGTGGGTCCTGTCTGTGTCACCCTGCAGTGGGAGGGACAGATGTGAGGGGCTGTGTGTCCTGTCTGTGTCACCCTGCAGTGGGAGGGACAGATGTGAGGGGCTGTGGGTCCTGTCTGTGTCACCCTGCAGTGGGAGGGACAGATGTGAGGGGCTGTGTGTCCTGTCTGTGTCTCCCTGCAGTGGGAGGGACAGATGTGAGGGGCTGTGTGTCCTGTCTGTGTCCCCCTGCAGTGGGAGGGACAGATGTGAGGGGCTGTGTGTCCTGTCTCTGTCACCCTGCAGTGGGAGGGACAGATGTGAGGGGCTGTGTGTCCTGTCTGTGTCCCCCTGCAGTGGGAGGGACAGATGTGAGGGGCTGTGTGTCCTGTGTCCCCCTGCAGTGGGAGGGACAGATGTGAGGGGCTGTGTGTCCTGTCTGTCGCCCTGCAGTGGGAGGGACAGATGTGAGGGGCTGTGGGTCCTGTCTGTGTCACCCTGCAGTGGGAGGGACAGAAGTGAGGGGCTGTGTGTCCTGTCTGTGTCCCCCTGCAGTGGGAGGGGCAGATATGAGGGGCTGTGTGTCCTGTCTGTGTCACCCTTCAGTGGGAGGGACAGATGTGAGGGGCTGTGTGTCCTGTCTGTGTCCCCCTGCAGTGGGAGGGACAGATGTGAGGGGCTCTGTGTCCTGTCTGTGTCCCCCTGCAGTAGGAGGGACAGATGTGGGGGGCTGTGGGTCCTGTCTGTGTCACCCTGCAGTGGGAGGGACAGATGTGAGGGGCTGTGGGTCCTGTCTGTGTCCCCCTGCAGTGGGAGGGACAGATGTGAGGGGCTGTGGGTCCTGTCTGTGTCTCCCTGCAGTGGGAGGGACAGATGTGAGGGGCTGTGGGTCCTGTCTGTGTGCCCCTGCAGTGGGAGGGACAGATGTGAGGGGCTGTGTGTCCTGTCTGTGTCACCCTGCAGTGGGAGGGACAGATGTGAGGGGCTGTGTGTCCTGTCTGTGTCACCCTGCAGTGGGAGGGACAGATGTGAGGGGCTGTGGGTCCTGTCTGTGTCTCCCTGCAGTGGGAGGGACAGATGTGAGGGGCTGTGGGTCCTGTCTGTGTCCCCCTGCAGTGGGAGGGACAGATGTGAGGGGCCGTGGGTCCTGTCTGTGTCCCCCTGCAGCGGGAGGGACAGATGTGAGGGGCGTGTGTCCTGTCTGTGTCCCCCTGCAGTGGGAGGGACAGATGTGAGGGGCTGTGTGTCCTGTCTGTGTCCCCCTGCAGTGGGAGGGGCAGATATGAGGGGCTGTGTGTCCTGTCTGTGTCACCCTGCAGTGGGAGGGACAGATGTGAGGGGCTGTGTGTCCTGTGTCCCCCTGCAGTGGGAGGGACAGATGTGAGGGGCTGTGTGTCCTGTCTGTCGCTCTGCAGTGGGAGGGACAGATGTGAGGGGCTGTGGGTCCTGTCTGTGTCACCCTGCAGTGGGAGGGACAGAAGTGAGGGGCTGTGTGTCCTGTCTGTGTCCCCCTGCAGTGGGAGGGGCAGATATGAGGGGCTGTGTGTCCTGTCTGTGTCACCCTGCAGTGGGAGGGACAGATGTGAGGGGCTGTGTGTCCTGTCTGTGTCCCCCTGCAGTGGGAGGGACAGATGTGAGGGGCTCTGTGTCCTGTCTGTGTCCCCCTGCAGTAGGAGGGACAGATGTGGGGGGCTGTGGGTCCTGTCTGTGTCACCCTGCAGTGGGAGGGACAGATGTGAGGGGCTGTGGGTCCTGTCTGTGTCCCCCTGCAGTGGGAGGGACAGATGTGAGGGGCTGTGGGTCCTGTCTGTGTCTCCCTGCAGTGGGAGGGACAGATGTGAGGGGCTGTGGGTCCTGTCTGTGTGCCCCTGCAGTGGGAGGGACAGATGTGAGGGGCTGTGTGTCCTGTCTGTGTCACCCTGCAGTGGGAGGGACAGATGTGAGGGGCTGTGTGTCCTGTCTGTGTCACCCTGCAGTGGGAGGGACAGATGTGAGGGGCTGTGGGTCCTGTCTGTGTCTCCCTGCAGTGGGAGGGTCAGATGTGAGGGGCTGTGGGTCCTGTCTGTGTCCCCCTGCAGTGGGAGGGACAGATGTGAGGGGCCGTGGGTCCTGTCTGTGTCCCCCTGCAGCGGGAGGGACAGATGTGAGGGGCGTGTGTCCTGTCTGTGTCCCCCTGCAGTGGGAGGGACAGATGTGAGGGGCTGTGTGTCCTGTCTGTGTCCCCCTGCAGTGGGAGGGACAGATGTTAGGGGCTGTGTGTCCTGTCTGTGTCCCCCTGCAGTGGGAGGGACAGATGTGAGGGGCTGTGGGTCCTGTCTGTGTCCCCCTGCAGTGGGAGGTACAGATGTGAGGGGCTGTGTGTCCTGTGTCCCCCTGCAGTGGGAGGGACAGATGTGAGGGGCTGTGTGTCCTGTCTGTGTCCCCCTGCAGTGGGAGGTACAGATGTGAGGGGCTGTGTGTCCTGTCTGTGTCCCCCTGCAGTGGGAGGGACAGATGTGAGGGGCTGTGTGTCCTGTCTGTCTCACCCTGCAGTGGGAGGGACATATGTGAGGGGCTGTGTGTCCTGTCTGTGTCCCCCTGAAGTGGGAGGGACATATGTGAGGGGCCGTGTGTCCTGTCTGTGTCTCCCAGCAGTGGGAGGGACAGATGTGAGGGGCTGTGTGTCCTGTCTGTGTCACTCTGCAGTGGGAGGGACAGATGTGAGGGGCTGTGTGTCCTGTCTGTGTCCCCCTGCAGTGGGAGGGACATATGTGAGGGGCTGTGTGTCCTGTCTGTGTCCCCCTGAAGTGGGAGGGACATATGTGAGGGGCCGTGTGTCCTGTCTGTGTCTCCCAGCAGTGGGAGGGACAGATGTGAGGGGCTGTGGGTCCTGTCTGTGTCTCCCAGCAGTGGGAGGGACAGATGTGAGGGGCCGTGTGTCCTGTCTGTCTCCCAGCAGTGGGAGGGACAGATGTGAGGGGCTGTGGGTCCTGTCTGTGTCCCCCTGCAGTGGGAGGGACAGATGTGAGGGGCTGTGTGTCCTGTCTGTGTCTCCCTGCAGTGGAAGGGACAGATGTGAGGGGCTGTGTGTCCTGTCTGTGTCCCCCTGCAGTGGGAGGGACAGATGTGAGGGGCTGTGTGTCCTGTCTGTGTCTCCCTGCAGTGGGAGGGACAGATGTGAGGGGCTGTGTGTCCTGTCTGTGTCCCCCTGCAGTGGGAGGGACAGATGTGAGGGGCTGTGTGTCCTGTCTGTGTCCCCCTGCAGTGGGAGGGACAGATGTGAGGGGCTGTGTGTCCTGTGTCCCCCTGCAGTGGGAGGGACAGATGTGAGGGGCTGTGTGTCCTATCTGTGTCTCCCTGCAGTGGGAGGGACAGATGTGAGGGGCTGTGGGTCCTGTCTGTGTCACCCTGCAGTGGGAGGGACAGATGTGAGGGGCTGTGTGTCCTGTCTGTGTCACCCTGCAGTGGGAGGGACAGATGTGAGGGGCTGTGGGTCCTGTCTGTGTCACCCTGCAGTGGGAGGGACAGATGTGAGGGGCTGTGTGTCCTGTCTGTGTCTCCCTGCAGTGGGAGGGACAGATGTGAGGGGCTGTGTGTCCTGTCTGTGTCCCCCTGCAGTGGGAGGGACAGATGTGAGGGGCTGTGTGTCCTGTCTGTGTCACCCTGCAGTGGGAGGGACAGATGTGAGGGGCTGTGTGTCCTGTCTGTGTCCCCCTGCAGTGGGAGGGACAGATGTGAGGGGCTGTGTGTCCTGTGTCCCCCTGCAGTGGGAGGGACAGATGTGAGGGGCTGTGTGTCCTGTCTGTCCCCCTGCAGTGGGAGGGACAGATGTGAGGGGCTGTGGGTCCTGTCTGTGTCACCCTGCAGTGGGAGGGACAGAAGTGAGGGGCTGTGTGTCCTGTCTGTGTCCCCCTGCAGTGGGAGGGGCAGATATGAGGGGCTGTGTGTCCTGTCTGTGTCACTCTGCAGTGGGAGGGACAGATGTGAGGGGCTGTGTGTCCTGTCTGTGTCCCCCTGCAGTGGGAGGGACAGATGTGAGGGGCTCTGTGTCCTGTCTGTGTCCCCCTGCAGTGGGAGGGACAGATGTGGGGGGCTGTTGGTCCTGTCTGTGTCACCCTGCAGTGGGAGGGACAGATGTGAGGGGCTGTGTGTCCTGTCTGTGTCACCCTGCAGTGGGAGGGACAGATGTGAGGGGCTGTGGGTCCTGTCTGTGTCACCCTGCAGTGGGAGGGACAGATGTGAGGGGCTGTGTGTCCTGTCTGTGTCTCCCTGCAGTGGGAGGGACAGATGTGAGGGGCTGTGTGTCCTGTCTGTGTCCCCCTGCAGTGGGAGGGACAGATGTGAGGGGCTGTGTGTCCTGTCTGTGTCACCCTGCAGTGGGAGGAACAGATGTGAGGGGCTGTGTGTCCTGTCTGTGTCCCCCTGCAGTGGGAGGGACAGATGTGAGGGGCTGTGTGTCCTGTGTCCCCCTGCAGTGGGAGGGACAGATGTGAGGGGCTGTGTGTCCTGTCTGTCCCCCTGCAGTGGGAGGGACAGATGTGAGGGGCTGTGTGTCCTGTCTGTGTCACTCTGCAGTGGGAGGGACAGATGTGAGGGGCTGTGTGTCCTGTCTGTGTCCCCCTGCAGTGGGAGGGACATATGTGAGGGGCTGTGTGTCCTGTCTGTGTCCCCCTGAAGTGGGAGGGACATATGTGAGGGGCCGTGTGTCCTGTCTGTGTCTCCCAGCAGTGGGAGGGACAGATGTGAGGGGCTGTGGGTCCTGTCTGTGTCTCCCAGCAGTGGGAGGGACAGATGTGAGGGGCCGTGTGTCCTGTCTGTCTCCCAGCAGTGGGAGGGACAGATGTGAGGGGCTGTGGGTCCTGTCTGTGTCCCCCTGCAGTGGGAGGGACAGATGTGAGGGGCTGTGTGTCCTGTCTGTGTCTCCCTGCAGTGGAAGGGACAGATGTGAGGGGCTGTGTGTCCTGTCTGTGTCCCCCTGCAGTGGGAGGGACAGATGTGAGGGGCTGTGTGTCCTGTCTGTGTCTCCCTGCAGTGGGAGGGACAGATGTGAGGGGCTGTGTGTCCTGTCTGTGTCCCCCTGCAGTGGGAGGGACAGATGTGAGGGGCTGTGTGTCCTGTCTGTGTCCCCCTGCAGTGGGAGGGACAGATGTGAGGGGCTGTGTGTCCTGTGTCCCCCTGCAGTGGGAGGGACAGATGTGAGGGGCTGTGTGTCCTATCTGTGTCTCCCTGCAGTGGGAGGGACAGATGTGAGGGGCTGTGGGTCCTGTCTGTGTCACCCTGCAGTGGGAGGGACAGATGTGAGGGGCTGTGTGTCCTGTCTGTGTCACCCTGCAGTGGGAGGGACAGATGTGAGGGGCTGTGGGTCCTGTCTGTGTCACCCTGCAGTGGGAGGGACAGATGTGAGGGGCTGTGTGTCCTGTCTGTGTCTCCCTGCAGTGGGAGGGACAGATGTGAGGGGCTGTGTGTCCTGTCTGTGTCCCCCTGCAGTGGGAGGGACAGATGTGAGGGGCTGTGTGTCCTGTCTGTGTCACCCTGCAGTGGGAGGGACAGATGTGAGGGGCTGTGTGTCCTGTCTGTGTCCCCCTGCAGTGGGAGGGACAGATGTGAGGGGCTGTGTGTCCTGTGTCCCCCTGCAGTGGGAGGGACAGATGTGAGGGGCTGTGTGTCCTGTCTGTCCCCCTGCAGTGGGAGGGACAGATGTGAGGGGCTGTGGGTCCTGTCTGTGTCACCCTGCAGTGGGAGGGACAGAAGTGAGGGGCTGTGTGTCCTGTCTGTGTCCCCCTGCAGTGGGAGGGGCAGATATGAGGGGCTGTGTGTCCTGTCTGTGTCACTCTGCAGTGGGAGGGACAGATGTGAGGGGCTGTGTGTCCTGTCTGTGTCCCCCTGCAGTGGGAGGGACAGATGTGAGGGGCTCTGTGTCCTGTCTGTGTCCCCCTGCAGTGGGAGGGACAGATGTGGGGGGCTGTTGGTCCTGTCTGTGTCACCCTGCAGTGGGAGGGACAGATGTGAGGGGCTGTGTGTCCTGTCTGTGTCACCCTGCAGTGGGAGGGACAGATGTGAGGGGCTGTGGGTCCTGTCTGTGTCACCCTGCAGTGGGAGGGACAGATGTGAGGGGCTGTGTGTCCTGTCTGTGTCTCCCTGCAGTGGGAGGGACAGATGTGAGGGGCTGTGTGTCCTGTCTGTGTCCCCCTGCAGTGGGAGGGACAGATGTGAGGGGCTGTGTGTCCTGTCTGTGTCACCCTGCAGTGGGAGGAACAGATGTGAGGGGCTGTGTGTCCTGTCTGTGTCCCCCTGCAGTGGGAGGGACAGATGTGAGGGGCTGTGTGTCCTGTGTCCCCCTGCAGTGGGAGGGACAGATGTGAGGGGCTGTGTGTCCTGTCTGTCCCCCTGCAGTGGGAGGGACAGATGTGAGGGGCTGTGGGTCCTGTCTGTGTCACCCTGCAGTGGGAGGGACAGAAGTGAGGGGCTGTGTGTCCTGTCTGTGTCCCCCTGCAGTGGGAGGGGCAGATGTGAGGTGCTGTGTGTCCTGTCTGTGTCACCCTGCAGTGGGAGGGACAGATGTGAGGGGCTGTGTGTCCTGTCTGTGTCCCCCTGCAGTGGGAGGGACAGATGTGAGGGGCTCTGTGTCCTGTCTGTGTCCCCCTGCAGTGGGAGGGACAGATGTGGGGGGCTGTGGGTCCTGTCTGTGTCACCCTGCAGTGGGAGGGACAGATGTGAGGGGCTGTGGGTCCTGTCTGTGTCCCCCTGCAGTGGGAGGGACAGATGTGAAGGGCTGTGGGTCCTGTCTGTGTCTCCCTGCAGTGGGAGGGACAGATGTGAGGGGCTGTGGGTCCTGTCTGTGTCCCCCTGCAGTGGGAGGGACAGATGTGAGGGGCTGTGTGTCCTGTCTGTGTCACCCTGCAGTGGGAGGGACAGATGTGAGGGGCTGTGTGTCCTGTCTGTGTCACCCTGCAGTGGGAGGGACAGATGTGAGGGGCTGTGTGTCCTGTCTGTGTCTCCCTGCAGTGGGAGGGACAGATGTGAGGGGCTGTGGGTCCTGTCTGTGTCCCCCTGCAGTGGGAGGGACAGATGTGAGGGGCCGTGGGTCCTGTCTGTGTCCCCCTGCAGTGGGAGGGACAGATGTGAGGGGCGTGTGTCCTGTCTGTGTCCCCCTGCAGTAGGAGGGACAGATGTGAGGGGCTGTGTGTCCTGTCTGTGTTCCCCTGCAGTGGGAGGGACAGATGTTAGGGGCTGTGTGTCCTGTCTGTGTCCCCCTGCAGTGGGAGGGACAGATGTGAGGGGCTGTGGGTCCTATCTGTGTCCCCCTGCAGTGGGAGGTACAGATGTGAGGGGCTGTGTGTCCTGTGTCCCCCTGCAGTGGGAGGGACAGATGTGAGGGGCTGTGTGTCCTGTCTGTGTCCCCCTGCAGTGGGAGGGACAGATGTGAGGGGCTGTGTGTCCTGTGTCCCCCTGCAGTGGGAGGGACAGATGTGAGGGGCTGTGTTTCCTGTCTGTGTCCCCCTGCAGTGGGAGGTACAGATGTGAGGGGCTGTGTGTCCTGTCTGTGTCCCCCTGCAGTGGGAGGGACAGATGTGAGGGGCTGTGTGTCCTGTGTCCCCCTGCAGTGGGAGGGACAGATGTGAGGGGCTGTGTGTCCTGTCTGTGTCACTCTGCAGTGGGAGGGACAGATGTGAGGGGCTGTGTCCTGTCTGTGTCACCCTGCAGTGGGAGAGACAGATGTGAGGGGCTGTGTGTCCTGTGTCACCCTGCAGTGGGAGGGACAGATGTGAGGTGCTGTGTGTCCTGTGTCCCCCTGCAGTGGGAGGGACAGATGTGAGGGGCTGTGTGTCCTGTGTGTGTCCCCCTGCAGTGGGAGGGACAGATGTGAGGGGCTGTGTGTCCTGTCTGTGTCACCCTGCAGTGGGAGGGACAGATGTGAGGGGCTGTGTGTCCTGTGTCACCCTGCAGTGGGAGGGACAGATGTGAGGTGCTGTGTGTCCTGTCTGTGTCCCCCTGCAGTGGGAGGGACAGATGTGAGGGGCTGTGTGTCCTGTGTCACCCTGCAGTGGGTGGGACAGATGTGAGGAGCTGTGTGTCCTGTCTGTGTCCCCCTGCAGTGGGAGGGACAGATGTGAGGGGCTGTGTGTCCTGTGTCACCCTGCAGTGGGAGGGACAGATGTGAGGTGCTGTGTGTCCTGTGTCCCCCTGCAGTGGGAGGGACAGATGTGAGGGGCTGTGTGTCCTGTCTGTGTCTCCCTGCAGTGGGAGGGACAGATGTGAGGGGCTGTGTGTCCTGTCTGTGTCCCCCTGCAGTGGGAGGGACAGATGTGAGGGGCTGTGTGTCCTGTCTGTGTCACCCTGCAGTGGGAGGGACAGATGTGAGGGGCTGTGTGTCCTGTCTGTGTCCCCCTGCAGTGGGAGGGACAGATGTGAGGGGCTGTGTGTCCTGTGTCCCCCTGCAGTGGGAGGGACAGATGTGAGGGGCTGTGTGTCCTGTCTGTCCCCCTGCAGTGGGAGGGACAGATGTGAGGGGCTGTGGGTCCTGTCTGTGTCACCCTGCAGTGGGAGGGACAGAAGTGAGGGGCTGTGTGTCCTGTCTGTGTCCCCCTGCAGTGGGAGGGGCAGATATGAGGGGCTGTGTGTCCTGTCTGTGTCACCCTGCAGTGGGAGGGACAGATGTGAGGGGCTGTGTGTCCTGTCTGTGTCCCCCTGCAGTGGGAGGGACAGATGTGAGGGGCTCTGTGTCCTGTCTGTGTCCCCCTGCAGTGGGAGGGACAGATGTGGGGGGCTGTTGGTCCTGTCTGTGTCACCCTGCAGTGGGAGGGACAGATGTGAGGGGCTGTGTGTCCTGTCTGTGTCACCCTGCAGTGGGAGGGACAGATGTGAGGGGCTGTGGGTCCTGTCTGTGTCACCCTGCAGTGGGAGGGACAGATGTGAGGGGCTGTGTGTCCTGTCTGTGTCTCCCTGCAGTGGGAGGGACAGATGTGAGGGGCTGTGTGTCCTGTCTGTGTCCCCCTGCAGTGGGAGGGACAGATGTGAGGGGCTGTGTGTCCTGTCTGTGTCACCCTGCAGTGGGAGGAACAGATGTGAGGGGCTGTGTGTCCTGTCTGTGTCCCCCTGCAGTGGGAGGGACAGATGTGAGGGGCTGTGTGTCCTGTGTCCCCCTGCAGTGGGAGGGACAGATGTGAGGGGCTGTGTGTCCTGTCTGTCCCCCTGCAGTGGGAGGGACAGATGTGAGGGGCTGTGGGTCCTGTCTGTGTCACCCTGCAGTGGGAGGGACAGAAGTGAGGGGCTGTGTGTCCTGTCTGTGTCCCCCTGCAGTGGGAGGGGCAGATGTGAGGTGCTGTGTGTCCTGTCTGTGTCACCCTGCAGTGGGAGGGACAGATGTGAGGGGCTGTGTGTCCTGTCTGTGTCCCCCTGCAGTGGGAGGGACAGATGTGAGGGGCTCTGTGTCCTGTCTGTGTCCCCCTGCAGTGGGAGGGACAGATGTGGGGGGCTGTGGGTCCTGTCTGTGTCACCCTGCAGTGGGAGGGACAGATGTGAGGGGCTGTGGGTCCTGTCTGTGTCCCCCTGCAGTGGGAGGGACAGATGTGAAGGGCTGTGGGTCCTGTCTGTGTCTCCCTGCAGTGGGAGGGACAGATGTGAGGGGCTGTGGGTCCTGTCTGTGTCCCCCTGCAGTGGGAGGGACAGATGTGAGGGGCTGTGTGTCCTGTCTGTGTCACCCTGCAGTGGGAGGGACAGATGTGAGGGGCTGTGTGTCCTGTCTGTGTCACCCTGCAGTGGGAGTGTTAAATGTCCTTAAATTCGCTTTTTCTGTAGATTTACATCAGTATAACAGAATTCAGCATTCTTGTCGTTTGCACACAAAAACAAAACGTTTATTTTGAAAATAATTACTTACATACAAAAATAGTAAGAATGACGATGATAATGTTTCCAATAGACTGATATTCTTTCCAGATGATAGCTTTTCTGTTTCCAGTCCTCAGAGTTTTGACACGATCTTCTGCCCTCTCTCTCTGTTCTCCTTGCCTGCCCTACTAACTCACTTGAAGGTCTTTTTATCCAAAAAGACCCACCCAGTCAGCCATTTCAACCTTGAAGATGGTATATCCTAACATGGCATTTAGCTACATTGCTGATGATATGAACTACCTCTCAACATATAAGGAGCTTCAAAGTTGCTGAACGTATAACTACTTCTGAATATAAAAGTCTTATGACAGCACTTTTCCTAGCTAGGACTTGTGCTGAAGCATTATTAACACACCAGCTGCTGTGACAGCTTCAAACTATTTAGGACTATAGCCTTTGACCTTTGTTCATTCTTGTTATTAGAATAAACTACATATGTAATGAATACTAAGAGATAGACAAAAATGACCTTCAAGCTCATTCCAGTGTTAGAACAGTTTTCTTATAAAACACCATTTCAACAATTGTCCTTTAATCATTCATTCAGATGTGTGTATATGTTTAAACTTCTTTTAAGAAAAAGACAATTTCTTACAGGGAGGGACAGATGTGAGGGGCTGTGGGTCCTGTCTGTGTCTCCCTGCAGTGGGAGGGACAGATGTGAGGGGCTGTGGGTCCTGTCTGTGTCCCCCTGCAGTGGGAGGGACAGATGTGAGGGGCCGTGGGTCCTGTCTGTGTCCCCCTGCAGTGGGAGGGACAGATGTGAGGGGCGTGTGTCCTGTCTGTGTCCCCCTGCAGTA
Organism: Ascaphus truei; assembly: GCF_040206685.1. Classification (NCBI taxonomy): domain Eukaryota; kingdom Metazoa; phylum Chordata; class Amphibia; order Anura; family Ascaphidae; genus Ascaphus; species Ascaphus truei. The sequence goes on from NW_027453861.1 coordinate 617,390, forward strand.
GGAGGGACAGATGTGAGGGGCTGTGTGTCCTGTCTGTGTCCCCCTGCAGTGGGAGGGACAGATGTTAGGGGCTGTGTGTCCTGTCTGTGTCCCCCTGCAGTGGGAGGGACAGATGTGAGGGGCTGTGGGTCCTGTCTGTGTCCCCCTGCAGTGGGAGGTACAGATGTGAGGGGCTGTGTGTCCTGTGTCCCCCTGCAGTGGGAGGGACAGATGTGAGGGGCTGTGTGTCCTGTCTGTGTCCCCCTGCAGTGGGAGGTACAGATGTGAGGGGCTGTGTGTCCTGTCTGTGTCCCCCTGCAGTGGGAGGGACAGATGTGAGGGGCTGTGTGTCCTGTGTCCCCCTGCAGTGGGAGGGACAGATGTGAGGGGCTGTGTGTCCTGTCTGTGTCACTCTGCAGTGGGAGGGACAGATGTGAGGGGCTGTGTCCTGTCTGTGTCACCCTGCAGTGGGAGAGACAGATGTGAGGGGCTGTGTGTCCTGTGTCACCCTGCAGTGGGAGGGACAGATGTGAGGTGCTGTGTGTCCTGTGTCCCCCTGCAGTGGGAGGGACAGATGTGAGGGGCTGTGTGTCCTGTGTGTGTCCCCCTGCAGTGGGAGGGACAGATGTGAGGGGCTGTGTGTCCTGTCTGTGTCACCCTGCAGTGGGAGGGACAGATGTGAGGGGCTGTGTGTCCTGTGTCACCCTGCAGTGGGAGGGACAGATGTGAGGTGCTGTGTGTCCTGTCTGTGTCCCCCTGCAGTGGGAGGGACAGATGTGAGGGGCTGTGTGTCCTGTGTCACCCTGCAGTGGGTGGGACAGATGTGAGGAGCTGTGTGTCCTGTCTGTGTCCCCCTGCAGTGGGAGGGACAGATGTGAGGGGCTGTGTGTCCTGTGTCACCCTGCAGTGGGAGGGACAGATGTGAGGTGCTGTGTGTCCTGTGTCCCCCTGCAGTGGGAGGGACAGATGTGAGGGGCTGTGTGTCCTGTGTGTGTCCCCCTGCAGTGGGAGGGACAGATGTGAGGAGCTGTGTGTCCTGTCTGTGTCACCCTGCAGTGGGTGGGACAGATGTGAGGGGCTGTGTGTCCTGTCTGTGTCCCCCTGCAGTGGGTGGGACAGATGTGAGGGGCTGTGTGTCCTGTGTCCCCCTGCAGTGGGAGGGACAGATGTGAGGGGCTGTGTGTCCTGTCTGTGTCCCCCTGCAGTGGGTGGGACAGATGTGAGGGGCTGTGTGTCCTGTCTGTGTCCCCCTGCAGTGGGAGGGGCTGTGTGTCCTGTCTGTGTCACCCTGCAGTGGGAGGGACAGATGTGAGGGGCCGTGGGTCCTGTCTGTGTCTCCCTGCAGTGGGAGGGACAGATGTGAGGGGCTGTGGGTCCTGTCTGTGTCCCCCTGCAGTGGGAGGGACAGATGTGAGGGGCTGTGGGTCCTGTCTGTGTCCCCCTGCAGTGGGAGGGACAGATGTGAGGGGCCGTGTGTCCTGTCTGTGTCCCCCTGCAGTGGGAGGAACAGATATGAGGAGCCGTGTGTCCGGTCTGTGTCACCCTGCAGTGGGAGGGACAGATGTGAGGGGCTGTGGGTCCTGTCTGTGTCACCCTGCAGTGGGAGGGACAGATGAGAGGGGCTGTGGGTCCTGTCTGTGTCCCCCTGCAGTGGGAGGGACAGATGTGAGGGGCTGTGTGTCCTGTGTCCCCCTGCAGTGGGAGGGACAGATGTGAGGGGCTGTGGGTCCTGTCTGTGTCACCCTGCAGTGGGAGGGACAGATGTGAGGGGCTGTGGGTCCTGTCTGTGTCACCCTGCAGTGGGAGGGACAGATGTGAGGGGCTGTGTGTCCTGTCTGTGTCACCCTGCAGTGGGAGGGACAGATGTGAGGGGCTGTGGGTCCTGTCTGTGTCACCTTGCAGTGGGAGGGACAGATGTGAGGGGCTGTGTGTCCTGTCTGTGTCTCCCTGCAGTGGGAGGGACAGATGTGAGGGGCTGTGGGTCCTGTCTGTGTCACCCTGCAGTGGGAGGGACAGATGTGAGGGGCTGTGTGTCCTGTGTCCCCCTGCAGTGGGAGGGACAGATGTGAGGGGCTGTGTGTCCTGTCTGTGTCACCCTGCAGTTGGAGGGACGGATGTGAGGGGCTGTGTCTCCTGTCTGTGTCACCCTGCAGTGGGAGGGACAGATGTGAGGGGCTGTGTGTCCTGTCTGTGTCCCCCTGCAGTGGGAGGGACAGATGTGAGGGGCTGTGTGTCTTGTGTCCCCCTGCAGTGGGAGGGACAGATGTGAGGGTCTGTGGGTCCTGTCTGTGTCCCCCTGCAGTGGGAGGGACAGATGTGAGGAGCTGTGAGTCCTGTCTGTGTCCCCCTGCAGTGGGAGGGACAGATGTGAGGGGCTGTGTGTCCTGTCTGTGTCCCCCTGCAGTGGGAGGGACAGATGTGAGGGGCTGTGTGTCCTGTCTGTGTCCCCCTGCAGTGGGAGGGACAGATGTGAGGGGCTGTGGGTCCTGTCTGTGTCCCCCTGCAGTGGGAGGGACAGATGTGAGGGGCTGTGGGTCCTGTCTGTGTCCCCCTGCAGTGGGAGGGACAGATGTGAGGGGCTGTGGGTCCTGTCTGTGTCCCCTTGCAGTGGGAGGGACAGATGTGAGGGGCCGTGTCCTGTCTGTGTCCCCCTACAGTGGGAGGGACAGATGTGAGGGGCTGTGTGTCCTGTCTGTGTCCCCCTGCAGTGGGAGGGACAGATGTGAGGGGCCGTGGGTCCTGTCTGTGTCCCCCTGCAGTGGGAGGGACAGATGTGAGGGGCTGTGGGTCCTGTCTGTGTCCCCCTGCAGTGGGAGGGACAGATGTGAGGGCTGTGTGTCCTGTCTGTGTCCCCCTGCAGTGGGAGGGACAGATGTGAGGGGCTGTGTGTCCTGTCTGTGTCCCCCTGCAGGGGGAGGGACAGATGTGAGGGACTGCGTGTCCTGTCTGTGTCCCCCTGCAGTGGGAGGGACAGATGTGAGGGGCTGTGGGTACTGTCTGTGTCCCCCTGCAGTGGGAGGGACAGATGTGAGGGGCTGTGGGTCCTGTCTGTGTCCCCCTGAAGTGGGAGGGACAGATGTGAGGGGCTGTGTCCCCTGTCTGTGTCCCCCTGCAGTGGGAGGGACAGATGTGAGGGGCTGTGTGTCCTGTCTGTGTCCCCCTGCAGTGGGAGGGACAGATGTGAGGGGCTGTGTGTCCTGTCTGTGTCCCCCTGCAGTGGAAGGGACATATGTGAGGGGCTGTGTGTCCCCCTGTCTGTGTCCCCCTGCAGTGGGAGGGACAGATGTGAGGGGCTGTGTGTCCTGTCTGTGTCCCCCTGCAGTGGGAGGGACAGATGTGAGGGGCTGTGGGTCCTGTCTGTGTCACCCTGCAGTGGGAGGGACAGATGTGAGGGGCTGTGGGTCCTGTCTGTCACCCTGCAGTGGGAGGGACAGATGTGAGGGACTGTGTGTCCTGTCTGTGTCCCCCTGCAGTGGGAGGGACAGATGTGAGGGGCTGTGTGTCCTGTCTGTGTCACCCTGCAGTGGGAGGGACAGATGTGAGGGGCTGTGTGTCCTGTCTGTGTCTCCCTGCAGTGGGAGGGACAGATGTGCGGGGCTGTGGGTCCTGTCTGTGTCACCCTGCAGTGGGAGGGACAGATGTGAGGGGCTGTGTGTCCTGTGTCCCCCTGCAGTGGGAGGGACAGATGTGAGGGGCTGTGGGTCCTGTCTGTGTCACCCTGCAGTGGGAGGGACAGATGTGAGGGGCTGTGGGTCCTGTCTGTGTCCCCCTGCAGTGGGAGGGACAGATGTGAGGGGCTGTGGGTCCTGTCTGTGTCACCCTGCAGTGGGAGGGACAGATGTGAGGGGCTGTGTGTCCTGTCTGTGTCCCCCTGCAGTGGGAGGGACAGATGTGAGGGGCTGTGTGTCCTGTCTGTGTCCCCCTGCAGTGGGAGGGACAGATGTGAGGGGCTGTGTGTCCTGTGTCCCCCTGCAGTGGGAGGGACAGATGTGAGGGGCTGTGTGTCCTGTCTGTGTCCCCCTGCAGTGGGAGGGACAGATGTGAGGGGCTGTGTGTCCTGTCTGTGTCACCCTGCAGTGGGAGGGACAGATGTGAGGGGCTGTGTGTCCTGTCTGTGTCCCCCTGCAGTGGGAGGGACAGATGTGAGGGGCTGTGTGTCCTGTGTCCCCCTGCAGTGGGAGGGACAGATGTGAGGGGCTGTGTGTCCTGTCTGTCCCCCTGCAGTGGGAGGGACAGATGTGAGGGGCTGTGTGTCCTGTCTGTGTCCCCCTGCAGTGGGAGGGACAGATGTGAGGGGCTGTGTGTCCTGTCTGTGTCCCCCTGCAGTGGGAGGGACAGATGTGAGGGGCTGTGTGTCCTGTCTGTGTCCCCCTGCAGTGGGAGGGACAGATGTGAGGGGCTGTGTGTCCTGTGTCCCCCTGCAGTGGGAGGGACAGATGTGAGGGGCTGTGTGTCCTGTGTGTGTCCCCCTGCAGTGGGAGGGACAGATGTGAGGAGCTGTGTGTCCTGTCTGTGTCACCCTGCAGTGGGTGGGACAGATGTGAGGGGCTGTGTGTCCTGTCTGTGTCCCCCTGCAGTGGGTGGGACAGATGTGAGGGGCTGTGTGTCCTGTGTCCCCCTGCAGTGGGAGGGACAGATGTGAGGGGCTGTGTGTCCTGTCTGTGTCCCCCTGCAGTGGGTGGGACAGATGTGAGGGGCTGTGTGTCCTGTCTGTGTCCCCCTGCAGTGGGAGGGGCTGTGTGTCCTGTCTGTGTCACCCTGCAGTGGGAGGGACAGATGTGAGGGGCCGTGGGTCCTGTCTGTGTCTCCCTGCAGTGGGAGGGACAGATGTGAGGGGCTGTGGGTCCTGTCTGTGTCCCCCTGCAGTGGGAGGGACAGATGTGAGGGGCTGTGGGTCCTGTCTGTGTCCCCCTGCAGTGGGAGGGACAGATGTGAGGGGCCGTGTGTCCTGTCTGTGTCCCCCTGCAGTGGGAGGAACAGATATGAGGAGCCGTGTGTCCTGTCTGTGTCACCCTGCAGTGGGAGGGACAGATGTGAGGGGCTGTGGGTCCTGTCTGTGTCACCCTGCAGTGGGAGGGACAGATGAGAGGGGCTGTGGGTCCTGTCTGTGTCCCCCTGCAGTGGGAGGGACAGATGTGAGGGGCTGTGTGTCCTGTGTCCCCCTGCAGTGGGAGGGACAGATGTGAGGGGCTGTGGGTCCTGTCTGTGTCACCCTGCAGTGGGAGGGACAGATGTGAGGGGCTGTGGGTCCTGTCTGTGTCACCCTGCAGTGGGAGGGACAGATGTGAGGGGCTGTGTGTCCTGTCTGTGTCACCCTGCAGTGGGAGGGACAGATGTGAGGGGCTGTGGGTCCTGTCTGTGTCACCTTGCAGTGGGAGGGACAGATGTGAGGGGCTGTGTGTCCTGTCTGTGTCTCCCTGCAGTGGGAGGGACAGATGTGAGGGGCTGTGGGTCCTGTCTGTGTCACCCTGCAGTGGGAGGGACAGATGTGAGGGGCTGTGTGTCCTGTGTCCCCCTGCAGTGGGAGGGACAGATGTGAGGGGCTGTGTGTCCTGTCTGTGTCACCCTGCAGTTGGAGGGACGGATGTGAGGGGCTGTGTCTCCTGTCTGTGTCACCCTGCAGTGGGAGGGACAGATGTGAGGGGCTGTGTGTCCTGTCTGTGTCCCCCTGCAGTGGGAGGGACAGATGTGAGGGGCTGTGTGTCTTGTGTCCCCCTGCAGTGGGAGGGACAGATGTGAGGGTCTGTGGGTCCTGTCTGTGTCCCCCTGCAGTGGGAGGGACAGATGTGAGGAGCTGTGAGTCCTGTCTGTGTCCCCCTGCAGTGGGAGGGACAGATGTGAGGGGCTGTGGGTCCTGTCTGTGTCCCCCTGCAGTGGGAGGGACAGATGTGAGGGGCTGTGGGTCCTGTCTGTGTCCCCCTGCAGTGGGAGGGACAGATGTGAGGGGCTGTGGGTCCTGTCTGTGTCCCCTTGCAGTGGGAGGGACAGATGTGAGGGGCCGTGTCCTGTCTGTGTCCCCCTACAGTGGGAGGGACAGATGTGAGGGGCTGTGTGTCCTGTCTGTGTCCCACTGCAGTGGGAGGGACAGATGTGAGGGGCCGTGGGTCCTGTCTGTGTCCCCCTGCAGTGGGAGGGACAGATGTGAGGGGCTGTGGGTCCTGTCTGTGTCCCCCTGCAGTGGGAGGGACAGATGTGAGGGCTGTGTGTCCTGTCTGTGTCCCCCTGCAGTGGGAGGGACAGATGTGAGGGGCTGTGTGTCCTGTCTGTGTCCCCCTGCAGGGGGAGGGACAGATGTGAGGGGCTGCGTGTCCTGTCTGTGTCCCCCTGCAGTGGGAGGGACAGATGTGAGGGGCTGTGGGTACTGTCTGTGTCCCCCTGCAGTGGGAGGGACAGATGTGAGGGGCTGTGGGTCCTGTCTGTGTCCCCCTGAAGTGGGAGGGACAGATGTGAGGGGCTGTGTCCCCTGTCTGTGTCCCCCTGCAGTGGGAGGGACAGATGTGAGGGGCTGTGTGTCCTGTCTGTGTCCCCCTGCAGTGGGAGGGACAGATGTGAGGGGCTGTGTGTCCTGTCTGTGTCCCCCTGCAGTGGAAGGGACATATGTGAGGGGCTGTGTGTCCCCCTGTCTGTGTCCCCCTGCAGTGGGAGGGACAGATGTGAGGGGCTGTGTGTCCTGTCTGTGTCCCCCTGCAGTGGGAGGGACAGATGTGAGGGACTGTGTGTCCTGTCTGTGTCCCCCTGCAGTGGGAGGGACAGATGTGAGGGGCTGTGTGTCCTGTCTGTGTCACCCTGCAGTGGGAGGGACAGATGTGAGGGGCTGTGTGTCCTGTCTGTGTCTCCCTGCAGTGGGAGGGACAGATGTGAGGGGCTGTGGGTCCTGTCTGTGTCACCCTGCAGTGGGAGGGACAGATGTGAGGGGCTGTGTGTCCTGTGTCCCCCTGCAGTGGGAGGGACAGATGTGAGGGGCTGTGGGTCCTGTCTGTGTCACCCTGCAGTGGGAGGGACAGATGTGAGGGGCTGTGGGTCCTGTCTGTGTCCCCCTGCAGTGGGAGGGACAGATGTGAGGGGCTGTGGGTCCTGTCTGTGTCACCCTGCAGTGGGAGGGACAGATGTGAGGGGCTGTGTGTCCTGTCTGTGTCCCCCTGCAGTGGGAGGGACAGATGTGAGGGGCTGTGTGTCCTGTCTGTGTCACCCTGCAGTGGGAGGGACAGATGTGAGGGGCTGTGTGTCCTGTCTGTGTCCCCCTGCAGTGGGAGGGACAGATGTGAGGGGCTGTGTGTCCTGTGTCCCCCTGCAGTGGGAGGGACAGATGTGAGGGGCTGTGTGTCCTGTCTGTCCCCCTGCAGTGGGAGGGACAGATGTGAGGGGCTGTGTGTCCTGTCTGTGTCCCCCTGCAGTGGGAGGGACAGATGTGAGGGGCTGTGTGTCCTGTCTGTGTCACCCTGCAGTGGGAGGGACAGATGTGAGGGGCTGTGTGTCCTGTCTGTGTCCCCCTGCAGTGGGAGGGACAGATGTGAGGGGCTGTGTGTCCTGTGTCCCCCTGCAGTGGGAGGGACAGATGTGAGGGGCTGTGTGTCCTGTCTGTCCCCCTGCAGTGGGAGGGACAGATGTGAGGGGCTGTGTGTCCTGTCTGTGTCCCCCTGCAGTGGGAGGGACAGATGTGAGGGGCTGTGTGTCCTGTCTGTGTCACCCTGCAGTGGGAGGGACAGATGTGAGGGGCTGTGTGTCCTGTCTGTGTCCCCCTGCAGTGGGAGGGACAGATGTGAGGGGCTGTGTGTCCTGTGTCCCCCTGCAGTGGGAGGGACAGATGTGAGGGGCTGTGTGTCTTGTCTGTGTCACCCTGCAGTGGGAGGGACAGAAGTGAGGGGCTGTGTGTCCTGTCTGTGTCCCCCTGCAGTGGGAGGGACAGATGTGAGGGGCTGTGGGTCCTGTCTGTGTGTGCAATCACCCCACACGTCTGCCTGTGATGTCTCTCCCACTTACTCACCCTCTGTCTCTTTCTCTCTCCACAACTGCACTGATTGAGATTGGCCGTCTCTTGTCATGTGGTCTCTCTCGCCTGCAGGGGCTTCTGGGAGTTGTAGTCCTGCTTCTCTTCCGTTACAATTTTAGTTACAGACGTGAACTACAAGTCCCAGAATCCCGTGTAAAACTGACATCATAATGATTCAACCAATCAATGCGCAGATCTGTGGTAACCACAACCCTCCCCCTCCCCTACAAGGCTGCAAGGCCCCGCCCCGTAGTCAGGCAATGAGAGCCAAGGCCCGCCCCGCAGTCAGCCAATGGGAGAGCTTGAGAGCCAATGAGAGCCAATGAGAGCGCACACAAACCCACAAACACAATATATACTATATCTATGGGTTCCCCTGCTGGGCCGGGATCAGTACTCCTAGCTCCTGATTCTGACCCAGCCATTATCCCATACACAGAACGCAGCATGAAGAGGCTCAGTGAAGGTGGCAGTGACGGTGTGTAAGTGTCTGATCGGGTCACACAGCTGATAAAAGGACAGCCGCCCAGCCTCATAGTCCAGGTATATTCCTAATCTCTGCACGCGAGACTCGGGGTATATCTGTGTATGTATTGTGTCATGTATCACTGCATGAATATTATCCAACATGTACAAACACCAGGACTTCTTATTATATCCTATGAGGGACTGACCTCCTTTCCTTTCTATACTGGGTGTGACAGAAACCAGGGGATGGTAATAAATTCCGTATATAGGGCTCCCAGGATACTAGACAGTTTCTATCCTGTTTGGCCTGGGAGTGCAGCCTTATAATACATACACTCCATCCCACAGTTTGGCAAGCGCTGGAACTGAGGGATGAGAGATCCAGACCAGAGTTTGTCTGCTGCCTGATTTCTGTCACCTGTCATGCTAATTAGGAATCAGGTATGAAAGACTGATTTCCTGTTTGCTCTGGTCTCCCCACAAGAGCCAGGAGGCTGGAAGGCTGCTGAACTACAGAGGGGAGAAGCCTCTTCCCCAAACAGGTTCAATCTTTCTGTTCATTTGTGTAAGACTGCAAAAGTACCGTGTTTTGATGTTGGAAGTGGAAAAGCCACTTCCAACCCTGAGTCAGGGATATCTAAGTTAAGTTATCGCTCAGGTGAGCAGCTTTTGTTTTGATCTGTTTTCTGTTGTATGCACTGTGGCAGTCTCAGTGCCTGGGACTGAATAAACCAGGCATAGCCTGTTTAAAGGAACAGTACGTGACGCCTCATCATTTAACCTACCCTAAAAGACCGTGTTCTAAACAGTCCCGGACAAACGACGGAGCCCCGGAGTAAGCCGTTTGTCACATATGGTGGAGAATACGGGCAGAGCACTAGGGGGTCTGCGGGTTGAAGAACTTTGAAAAAAAAAAAAAAAAAAAAAAGTTTTTTCATCCTCTGCAAAGAAGATGGAAGACGTGGTGGGTGCGCTGGTACGCAATGTCGCTGCCCAGAAAGACGTGAATGAAACCCAGCAACAGCTGTTAATAGCCCAGCAAGAAACTAATGCAAACCAGCAGCAGACGAATGCAGCCCAGCAACAGCTGCTAATAGCCCAGCAAGAGATTAATGCCAACCAGCAACAGGCGAATGCCAACCAGCAACAGGCGAATGCAAACCAGCAACAGACGAATGAAGCCCTGCAAAACGCGAATGCAAACCAGCAAGAGACAAACCGCTTGCTGAGAGAGGAGCAACAGCGGTTCGCTCAGGGCTTACAGCAGGAACTCGAGATCCTGAGGGGGACTATCAGTAACCTTCCACTGGCAGCGGCAGCCCCAGTTCCGAAAATGACCAGGGCAAGCCACTACCTTCAGAAGATGGGACCCTCGGATGATGTGGAAGCCTATCTTCTCACGTTTGAACGCACGGCACAGAGAGAGGGATGGCCAGAAGCTGAGTGGGCTGGTCTAATCGCACCCTTCCTAAGCGGCGAACCCCAGAAGGCTTACTTTGATCTAGAGCCAGCCGAAGCTAACGTCTATGCAAAATTGAAGTTCGAGATCCTCGCCCGCCTCGGCGTAACCACGGCTGTTCGCGCCCAAAGGTTTCACGCATGGTCCTTCACGATGGATAAAGCCACCCGAAGCCAGATGTATGACCTCATCCACCTCGCCCGGAAGTGGCTACAACCCGAGATCAACTCAGCCAGCCACATCGTGGAACGGTTGGTCATGGACCAGTTCTTGAGGAAACTTCCCTCTGCCTTACGCCGTTGGGTCAGTCGGAGTGACCCCCACAATGCGGATGAGCTTGTGGCCCTCGTAGAAAGGTACAATGCAGCAGAAGAGCACCCGCAACCCACAGTCGTGGAGCAACCCCACTACCCGAGGTTCCAGGACTCTTCCAGAGACGGTAAAAGGGTACCGGGGTTAAGGGGCGCTGAAGAGCGGCGACCACCTTCACGCAGCACCAGCAACAGTGGTTCGCACACTAAGGGCAATAGCCAACATGGGGAGCCGGGAAAAGGCTCTAAGTGGGACACAGACTATGTACCTAAATGTGTAAATTGTCATGAGAGGGGCCACACAGCAAAAATCTGCCCACTAAATGATGAGCCCATGCAATGCAACAGCGTGGAACCTTATTCGCTGTTGTCCCAATGTATGGGCCCTAGCCCAGAGGACCCCTTGAATAACCATCTGTGGGCATTTGTAAAGGTTAATGGTAAGAGGGTTCGGGCACTTCTTGACTCTGGGAGCATGGTCACACTAGTGTCCGAATACCTCTTGCCCATTAAGAAGAAACAGGGAAACAGTTCACAAAGAGTGGCAATTTGTTGTATACATGGGGATAATCATGAATATTCCACTGTTGATGTTTTTTTTGAAACAGAGTTTGGTTCTTTAGATTTCAAGGTGGGTATTGTACCCAAACTGGCACATGATGTGTTAATAGGGACTGACTTTCCCCATTTTCTAAAAATGTGGTCCCCCGCTCAGAATAGCGCCCAGAGTTCAATAGCGGACCATAACGAAGTATTAGAAGAAACAAATCCTTTCCCTTTTTCAGAAATGGAGGTTGACGAGGGCCCAAATAAGAAGGGGGAAAAGGAGGAGTGCTGTAAAATTCCCTTCCCCATCACTACTTTGGTAGGGAATACCCCAAATCAAGATGTTGAGCAGACACTTACCACCCCAGAACCGGATAAGACCCTCGCTGACCTAGAGGTCAGTCCTGGGAGTTTTAAGAAGGCCCAGTGGGAGGACCCCACATTAGCGGTAGCAAGGGGAAATATACGGGACCAGAATAGTACTCCTGGCCAACCAGATAGGTCACTTGCTTACCCCTACTTCGAGGTAGAGAACGACCTAGTATATCGGGTTGATAAAAGGAAATCAGTTACAACTAAACAATTGTTGGTACCACGGACATTCCGTAACGTAGTATTACACCTCGCACATAGTCATCCATTGGGGGGACACCTAGGGGTGGAAAAGACAAAAGAAAAGGTTCTCCGAAGCTTCTATTGGCCTGGGGTTCTGGCAGAAATTACGAATTATTGTTCCTCATGCCCAGAATGTCAGATCACCGCCCCGTTCAAGGCGTACCGCAGCCCATTGGTACCCCTTCCCATAATAGAGGTACCATTTGACCGGATTGCTATGGATCTAGTAGGACCCCTAATAAAGTCTGCTAGGGGACATCAGCATATATTGGTAATATTAGATTATGCCACCCGATATCCGGAGGCAGTTCCCCTACGTAGCACCTCAGCTAAAAACATAGCAAAAGAGTTAGTAGTTCTGTTTTCCCGGGTCGGGATTCCTAAAGAGATTCTATCTGACCAGGGAACACCATTTATGTCCCAAGTAACGAAAGAGCTATGTAAACTCCTAAAAATCAAGCATCTCAGAACCTCAGTCTATCATCCACAAACAGATGGTTTAGTGGAAAGGTTCAATAAAACCTTAAAGAGCATGTTACGGCGGGCGGTTGATAAAGATGGGAAAAACTGGGATTGTTTGTTACCGTACCTGTTATTTGCCATTAGGGAAGTTCCCCAATCATCCACAGGCTTCTCCCCGTTTGAACTATTGTATGGCCGACACCCAAGGGGCTTACTGGATATAGCCAAAGAGACTTGGGAACATGAGGTTACCCCTTACAGAAGTGTAATAGAGCATGTTGCCCAGATGCAGGACCGCATTGCTGCAGTCCTACCCATAGTGAGGGAACACATGGAGAAAGCTCAAGAAGCACAGAGGAATACATATAATAAGGGTGCTAGGGTCAGAATTTTTTCTCCAGGTGATAGGGTACTAGTTCTGGTTCCCACCGTGGAGAGTAAATTCCTTGCTAAATGGCATGGGCCATATGAGGTCTTGGAAAGAGTGGGAGAAGTAAATTATAGGGTAAGGCAGCCAGGTAGGAGGAAACCTGAGCAAATTTACCATATAAACCTACTCAAACCCTGGAAAGATAGAGAAGTCTTGTTAACCCTAGTACCCCCAGGTCCGTCAGAGAATCAAGAAACTGACCCAGAGGTTAGCATAGCTGAAACCCTGTCTGTTCATCAGAAACGAGAGGTTCAGAATTTAGTGAAAAGAAACAAAGAAATCTTCTCTATACGGCCAGGTAGAACTAGCGTAATTGAACATGACCTAGTCTCTGAACCGGGGGTCCGAGTTAACCTTAAACCGTACCGAATCCCAGAGGCCAAAAGAAAGGCTATAAGTTTAGAGGTTAAAAAAATGCTAAAACTAGGTGTAATTGAGGAATCCCAAAGTGGGTGGAACAGCCCTATAGTCTTAGTCCCAAAGCCAGATGGTACAACAAGGTTTTGTAATGACTACCGGAAACTAAACGCGGTGTCAAAATTTGATACTTATCCTATGCCCAGGGTAGATGAACTTGTAGAGAGACTGGGCAAAGCCCGATATCTCACAACCCTAGACCTAACAAAAGGGTACTGGCAGGTTCCCCTCACAGAAAGGGCAAAAGAAAAGACAGCCTTCTCAACCCCAGACGGCCTCTTTCAGTATAAGGTGTTGCCTTTTGGCTTACATGGAGCTCCCGCCACATTCCAAAGAATGATGGATAAAATTTTAAAACCACATGCTCGGTATGCTGCCGCCTACCTGGATGATGTGGTAATCCATAGTGAAGATTGGCAATCCCACCTTCCAAAGGTCCAAGCTGTGCTTGACGCAGTCCGGTCTGCTGGACTAACTGCTAACCCCGCTAAATGCACTATTGGTCTGGAGGAGGCCAAGTATCTGGGATATTCTATTGGCAGAGGTTTACTCAAACCCCAAACACTCAAAGTGGAGGCGATACAAAATTGGCCAAGGCCAGTTACAAAAAAACAAGTAAGGACCTTTTTGGGGTTAATTGGGTACTATAGAAGGTTTATTCCCAATTTTGCAACTAAGGCAACCCCACTAACTGACCTCACAAAAGCAAGAGGACCGCTAATGGTAAAGTGGTCCCCCGAAACCGAACAGGCCTTTAGAAGCCTGAAAGAAGCTCTCTGTGCCCAACCAGTGTTGGTCACACCTGACTTCTCCAAAGAGTTCGTAGTCCAAACCGACGCATCTGAGGTAGGGCTGGGGGCGGTACTCTCCCAGGAGTCTCAAGGTGAGGAGCACCCCATCCTTTATTTAAGTAGGAAACTAAATCCCCAGGAGAAAAATTACTCCATAGTAGAGAAAGAGTGTCTCGCAATAAAGTGGGCTGTAGAGACGCTCAAATACTACCTGTTGGGGAGAAAATTCCGGTTGGTCACAGATCATGCACCCCTTACCTGGATGTGTCAAAACAGGGAAAAGAATGCTAGAGTGACCAGGTGGTTCCTAAGCCTACAACCCTTTAAATTTTCTGTGGAACACAGGTCAGGGCACAAACATGGCAATGCTGACGGGTTGTCAAGGATGCACTCCCTAATATCCATGGTCGCTCATCCCTCGAGGTCTGAGCTGGGGGGGAGGATATGTGACAGAAACCAGGGGATGGTAATAAATTCCGTATATAGGGCTCCCAGGATACTAGACAGTTTCTATCCTGTTTGGCCTGGGAGTGCAGCCTTATAATACATACACTCCATCCCACAGTTTGGCAAGCGCTGGAACTGAGGGATGAGAGATCCAGACCAGAGTTTGTCTGCTGCCTGATTTCTGTCACCTGTCATGCTAATTAGGAATCAGGTATGAAAGACTGATTTCCTGTTTGCTCTGGTCTCCCCACAAGAGCCAGGAGGCTGGAAGGCTGCTGAACTACAGAGGGGAGAAGCCTCTTCCCCAAACAGGTTCAATCTTTCTGTTCATTTGTGTAAGACTGCAAAAGTACCGTGTTTTGATGTTGGAAGTGGAAAAGCCACTTCCAACCCTGAGTCAGGGATATCTAAGTT